>NC_068311.1:3262810-3407810 GCF_025860055.1 Xyrauchen texanus
AAAGAACAAACAACCAAACAAATGATTTTATTTAAAAGATAAAAAAGCCAATTTATTTATTTACACCTTGCAATTTCGTAATAAAATCCCATAAAATTTATTTGTGTAATATTTAACACAATTAAAGTAATAAAACTTACAGATAGATACAGACAGTCAGAAATAGACAGACAGATTTGTCTTATAAAACTAGAAAACAGTTTTAAAATTGTATACAAACAAAATAAGCCCAATAAGCCTAATTTAAAAAAAATTTAAAATGTTCATTTTTATATGTAGACTTAGACTTTGGACCCCACTGTACACACACAGGCTGCTGTGTTCTGGGATGTTTCTGAGTCCAATAGTTCTGTATTTACAGTAATTGTTTGTGTTTTGATAATGAAATCAGGGCAGTATGTGTCTGTTGCCTGAAGCGATGGAGCGAGATCCCATATCCATACATCTGTGGCTCCATATCACACACACACACACACAACACACAGCCTGTACGAGCTCACATATGTATACTCAATGGGACCTCTGCTTTATTACTTCCTGTGATGCTTTGTGCCAAGTTGTATTGTAAATTAATAACATAAAATAACATGGTCTATGATGTTATTTATGTTATTCTCTCTGAGAAGAACGCCGGTAAACCTGGCAGTGTTGAAACTGAGTGAAGCAGGAGTGCTAGACAAACTCAAAAATAAATGGTGGTACGATAAGGGCGAGTGTGGACCCAAGGACTCGGGGAGTAAGGTCAGTTTCCCGACAGAAAACTGCAGCAAAAACAGAAAAATGCAGCTCTGAAAAACACAGATACTCTCTAAAATGAATGTGATGTGTTTTCAGAAAGAAATAGAGAGGATCATCATTATCAGGCTGAAGATAGCATTGCCTTAGTTACATTAGTAGAATATAGAACCTGTAGAATAAAGCATTGTGACATCACAGTGCAAACAGCAACAGAATGCTGCATTGTAACATCATGATTCCAGAGAGAGGCTTTCAAAGAATGCAGCATTATGACATCACAATGGAATCCAGCTGTGTGACAGTAATATGGATGAACTTTAGCTGGAATTGAGCTGATGACAGAGAACATTGTACCATTAGTGAGACTTTGTGTCCAATTTATACTGAAATAATACTCACTTATTCACTCAATTAGCTTCCAGAAAGCCATTATGACTGTAGAACAGTTCAGACGGATATTTTATGCTGTAAAAGAGAGAAAAAGACTATTTCCTTTAATCCTCAGAGACCCAAGCATTGATACTTTTATTTTTAATAAAAAATTGGGTGGATACAATGACACCCGGGACGGTGGTATTAAGTTTGTACATTTGTACAGAGATAATTTCACCTCTAAACAACTCAATTGTGCCAAAAAATGACTGAAGTGTGAGTGGGGTGGCCAGGCTTCGGTCCACACCCTAGCTCCGCCACTGCAAAAAGGTTGCCGACGCCTGGCATAGGGGTTCACATAATGTTTCCAACCTACGCTGTGAATGTTTGAATGATGTATTCAATATGTACAAAAACAACACACAATTTTTAAGATTTTAAGACACATTTTTACATAAATGCAGGTAATTCCAAAGGGTTCACATACTTTTTCTCGCCACTGCAGCCAGAGTTTAGCCAGCTCTGACAGTTAATGTGCAAGTGCTTTTTCGCCAAAACTGAAAATTGGATATTATTTAATTGCTTTGCTCTGCTGGGTCTCTGAGGGTTAAAGTTTGATACATATTAAACCAGTTCTGTTATATAGTATATAAAAGAATATAAATACTATACTGTACTGCTGTATGTATAAGACTATACTGCATGTATAAATTAGTCATTTAGTTAGTTATAAGAGTTTTAACCAATCCCAATCAAGATGAGGAATAACAAAAACTGTTTTTCTAAACGAATTAAATTCATAAAAATGAATAACAGTTTCATGCTGTTTATCAGTAACAGAAGATTGTCATGATGTTAAATCAACGTCATCAGTAATTACAGCTGATTGCAATGGAATACCCATAATCCTGTTCCACATCCTTAATCTTATCTGTAATTGAACATCTGGCATGAATACACACGTACATGTTTTTGTATCTTCATCTTGCCACTTCCTGTATTTCTAACACTTCTTCCCTCGCTTCCAGGACAAGAGCTCGCAGGCGCTCAGTCTGAGCAACGTAGCGGGAGTCTTCTACATCCTGGTGGGCGGCCTCGGTCTGGCCATGCTGGTGGCCCTGGTTGAATTTTGCTATAAGTCCCGCGCCGAGGCCAAGAAACTGAAGGTGGAATCGGCCGAACTGAATTTTAGCCCCGCCCCCAGCCCTACGCAAAGCGTGCAGAACTTAGCGACTTATAGAGAGGGATACAACGTGTACGGCTCTGTCGCAGTAAAGATATAGGGGTAGGACAGAAGGTCTGCTTGCGCTCGCAGGGGTTACGGCTTGACCGTCGTTTTGACGTCCGCTAATGTTGTGACCGCTTCCCATTCTTCAGTTTACAACCTTTATTTACTTCCGTTTTTATTGGTTTGTTTACTGTGAAAAGAAACCTTTCATTTGTGTCACCTGTTGGTTTGTGGGTTTCTCTGTTTGTTTCGCATTTGTTTCTGGAGTAGAACATTTTGAGCTGCATATTTGGCTGCAGTTGCTCGTGTGCGCACTGTTGGCTTTCTGTTTGAGACACCTGCATTAAATCAAAGCCTTTAGCACAAGACGACACCTGTAGTATAGACAAGAAAAACCTGCCATCTTTCATTAGGATCTGAAATTAGCAAACGAAACGACGATCTATAAACACTTTATAAAGGAATGCTGCTTATAGATACTTCTCTGCTATAGACCAGTGGTTCTCAACTAGTGACTGAGTATTCATTTCAAATGATTAAATCACTTAAACACTTTAAAAAATATTAAAATGAATAAACAATTCTGTCATCATTTCATTTTATTTTTGTTTGCCATTGGACACAAACGTTTTCTGAATGTGATGCAGCTAAAAATAAGACAGTAAAATGCACACAAAAGCACCATAAAACAGCCATAAAAGTAATCACGTTTATTTCTGTGCTATAATCCAAGTCTTCAGAAGCTATATGAGCTCTACAATTAACAGTGTGGAGCGGAGGGGGGCGGGGCCGGGTCGGAATATCGCGCGCCCGGTCCCCAATCGGCCTGATGAGGCGCGCGAGGGATAAAGGCGGCCGGTGACGATGGTTCGAGAGAGAGAGAGAGAATTACGGGCATGTCCGTCATGTGTGTTTATGTTTATGCTTTTGGTTTAAGTTTGAATTAAATTATGATTTATGTTGACAAGCCGGTTCCCCGCATCCGGGCGGTCGGGCTACTCAGTCACCCGGCAGATGGCAGCGGCGCTCCCCAGGGTGGACGGCAGTGTCGAGGACTCTGCGACGGGCATCCCTCCTCCTTCCCGGGCTTCGGCACCAATGTAACACTGTTAAGATGGGCAACGAGGAGGCGAGAACCGGCTTGTCAACATAAATCATAATTTAATTCAAACTTAAACCAAAAGCATAAACATAAACACACATGACGGATATGCCCGTAATTCTCTCTCGAACCATCGCCACCGTCGCTTTTATCCTCGCAGCTTCATCAGGCCGATTGGGGACCGGGCGCGCGATATTCCGACCCGGCCCCGCCCCCCTCCGCTCCACACTGAGTATATTGTAACTGATAATTTTACTGTACATTTATCTGCCTGTTATGTTTGTTTATTTATTTATTTTATTGTTGTTGAGAAATTATGTTTAAGCGTAGGTTGGGTTTAGGGGACCTAATATATAAAAAGTGTCAATTTTGTAAATTTATTTATTATTTATTATTATTATTATATATTTATAGATTATTTTACACTTCTAAAGCTATACGTACTGTACCTCTAAACATTTACATTTACGATGCCAAACCTTATATATTGTACCATCTATCCAGATGTACAAAAATGAGGTCTGTCAATCAATTACAATTTTTAATCGAATTAATTACATGGTGTGCCAATTAACAAATCAAATTAATCACAATTATACACATATATAAATATTTTCTGAGAAAGCCCTCAAATAACAATAATTCAATATATAATGATGAAATATGAAATAGTTATTTTGAAATAATTACAAATGATATATATATATATATATATATATATATATATATATATATATATATATATATATATATTAAGCAATATCACACAAGCAAGTGTGCGATATGGCCCTATATCAGCACTGCTGTGATTCGGCCACAGGTCGAGTGTCGTAGGTAATTACAGCAGTGCTGATATAGGGCCATATCGCACTCTTGCTCGTGTGATATTGCTTATAAACAACAGTTCAAAATTACGGTCATAAAAACACATTTGTGCATGAAACTACTTTATTACGCGATGAATCAGAATCTGCCGTTGCTGGTTCAAAACAAATGATGCGTCCAAACCTCCGTTAGTAATTCAAGAAATAGTATCACGGCTTGTGCCGTTTTTAACAAGTCATTGGATAAACAAGGATAGACGGATGGATGTGTGTGTGTGTGTGTGTGTGTGTGTGTGTGTGTGTGTGAGTGAGAGAGAGAGAGAGAGAGAGAGTGTGTGTGATCACCTGTTGCCACCCAAGCAGAGATGCTGTCAGCTTTCTGAAGGTCAGCCTTCTCAGTGGAATATAGACGTCAAAGCGGGGTATTCCTCCCTATTTCGGGGTAGCCGGTGCACAAATGACATTCACTATAGAAACAGCGATGTCCTCCGCCATTTTAAACAGTATGTATCCAATGTGGAAACTCACAGAGCGCTGTTGTATGTAAACAATGTCTAACTGTTACTCTTCACGTCACCAACTGGCTCATATGACACACAAAAATGATCTTTTGCCACCACCTAATGGCTAACATATGTAATGTCAAAAATAAAGACAGTAACTCTTAACACATATGCACTTCACTTACACTTTAGTTTAGAACGGCACGAACACAAGCGGAGTGACACACACAGTGAAGCGTCCGAGTGATGATACTGTCACACCATCAGTGCTCATGGAACATCTCTTGTCCAATCAGATTCGAGGACCGGAACTAACTGTGGTATATATATATATATATATAACAAATATTTAGGTAATTAAATTGCATTCCATTATTGTAGCAGTGTTAAGTATAAGACAATACAAAAATGGACTTTAGAATCCAATGTATTGTTTATTTGCATATTATTGAACATAAGCCAATCATTGGCCTACAGTTCACAGCAATCCATTTTGCAATTAAATGATAAACATATAGTTTTTAGGTCACTGTGTCACTATGTCAACTTAAACATAGTTTGGAAAAACATGTCTTGAATAAGTTCGGATCAAGCTCCATCAAACTGTGTTTTAAACCAAAGAACACGTCCTCGTCTTGTGCCGTCTGCTATTGGTATGTGCGGTTTGCTCGCTGTATAAGCTGCACGTTGCCTATACAGATGAAATTTCACTTACTGCCCCCTGCTGAAAACAAGTGGTACTTCAAACATTAATTCCTCATTAATCTTCCTTATTATGGTCAGGGAACATGATTAACTGCGTAAACTTTTCAAATGCATATTTTTTAATAGAATTAATCTATTTAATCTAATTAAAACTATTTTGCCCAGTATTTGTTTCATGTGTAACAGCTTGTAAATGGCACTTCTGCTGTTGGTTAGGCATTTAAAATATTGCTAATATTCCTGTTCAGATTTTAAGGACATTTTGTTTACTTTTTCATGATAAACAATTACATTATGATGAAATATGTTTAGGGTCTCCACTTGATGTCCAATGTAAAGTTGAGAACCACTTCTATTAGTAATCATTTGTTACAAGTAGGGCATTATAGATCAAATAGCTGCTGGTTTAATGATGTTTCATTGTGTTTCACTTTCGTTTGTTGCTAGTGACATCAACAAACCAATCTATAATGCTGTACTGATACTTAATAACACTTGGGCTTAATATAAGACAGACTTTTAACCCCAAGTTATGAAATATTAGCAGTATGAACATATAAAGTGTTGACCGTTATGGGACATTGCATTGTACATTTGATCATTTACAATAAGAACCCTGTTTATATGCCAACTGAATTCCCGTAAATATAAACGAAGGGCTGCATGTGTGCATTAGAAATGCAGATGTCTAGCCATGTTGTACATTTGAGATGTTTTCTGCATTTGTTTGTGGCAGCCTGTGATTTGTTGAGCATTTATTTGTTGTGAATGCGTCGAATGGTTCCATTGTGATGTCACTGTGTCATTTGAATATTCTAAGAAATGTAACCCGAGAGAGTTCCATATATTCTGACTCCGCCTCTCATCCCGCCCCCTTCTCTAGCTGACCTTCTCTGAAGCCATGAGAAACAAGGCCCGCTTGTCAATCACGGGCAGCCTGGGGGAAAATGGGCGTGTCCTGATGCCAGACTGCCCTAAGGCCGTGCACTCTGGCCCCTCCTTCCGACATGGCCGCGCCCTTGCTGTGGTGTCCTCCGACCTCCCATAGAAACCAAAAACTCACCTTGTGCCTTAAAACATCTTACCCCCTGATTCACGGTACCATGGGAGAACCTTGCCGTCGCTGGCTTAGCGGTACCGAGGGCTTGGAAAGACCTTCAAAACATTTTAAAAAACTATCCGCACTGTCACAGTCTCTCTGCGACTTGGAAATGACGTCATCAATCGGTTGGGCTAACGGGAAGTCATACATACAAACAATTTGTATTGGCTGTGTCCTGAAGCTTGAGTTTTGGCGTTGCGAAGACGGAGCATCAAGGACCCATGATGCCTTATCCTGAAACCTAACTTTGAGGACAAACATCATCGCATAAGAATCGCTCGAAACATCACGTAGGAGACCAGTAAACTGTAAACATAAAGACATTCATGTGCTTTTTCTGTCTTTATCCGGTGGCGCCAACATCAACAGACCTGCATTAGACATATTAACTCACTCGAGTCATGCACACATGTTGTTTGCAGAGTTTTTGAGGAAAAAAAAAAGTATTTATGACATGGCCCACCATCATTAGCTGTAATTACTAAACCGTATGTAGATATTCTCTCAGGAGCTCTGTTCATCTTGGGAAAACTTGGTTCGGAGGCCGCTTGCTTTTTGGACTAATGTAAATAGACCAGTAGTAAAGCTGAACACAATTCTTTTATAAAGCATCTTAGGTAATAATTAATTGCAATAACGATTAATTAATTAAGACTTTAATGTAATTAAGAGATCTTTTATATACACAGTATTATATATAAAGAAATGAATCTATATAACAGAGGAATATCTGACTAAAACAGCACTGTTGTGTGAGACCATGGCATCTGTCCTGTTCTGATAACCTAATGTAACGCAGTGTGTACACGTCTTTGTCTTCAATGAATGTCCGCACATCTCACACCTAAAAACACACACAAACACAAACACACTAGGAGTGTTGGATGTTGACACCACATCACATATGAGGGTCGTACTGACTCCTGATTCTCACGTTTGGTGTTTGTTTGGTTTCGCATTATGTTGTTTTTCTCTTTGTACCCACCAATTCAAATAAATCTGGAACATTTATATAATTAATAAAAGTTTTCATTCATTTAGGGGGATAATGTGAATGAAATAGGAGCGAGATTTGTGTGTTTATTACTATGGCATAGATTTTGTTTGAACTAACAATTATTACCTGCTCATCTTTTGTTTGTTTTCCTCACCCTGAAAAAAACAACTTATCATTTCTATGGACGACTTTATCATCTTCACTGACTCCTTATGACTTGTGATATATTCATATGATAATTATATATTCATATGATAAAATCAAACAAACGTTTTGTATGGGTAATAGACCTACAGACCAAAATTGCACATGTTGTCAGCCACTGACTGTGTCTTTATTCCTGCAGGGGGCGCTTGACGCTCTGAAAACCAATTCCGCCATGCATCCGCATTTAAAGAATGTTTTGTTTCTCTTTGGAGACATTTTACAATGTATAGTTATTTTTGATAAAAACAGATAATTGTAAGGATTCATACCTTTGAATGGAAATCTGCCTGAGCATTATCTACAAAAGCATTTTTTTAAATCTGCGTCGAGTAATGATAGAGGGCTGTGATTGGCCCATCCTGGTAAGCGCTGAGAAAAGTAGCAGGTACCACGTGACACCGACACCATCTGTGCTAGAGGGGGATTGCGCGACACTTGTTGGGCGATATCGACTCATACAACAGAGGGGGGTCATGGATTATGACAGACTCACAGTCATGCAGTTCCAAAGTATCTCATACTAAATTATTTTCAGCGTTGATAAAACAACATGGACAGATGCATGATTGGTGGGGACAAATCACCCATGATGAAATAAGATAACTAAGAAATGGTGTGGTAGTGGTATAGTGGTCTAAACACATAACTGGTAATCTGGTAATCAGAAGGATGCTGGTTCAAACCCCACAGCCACCACCATTGTGTCCTTGAGCAAGGCACTTAACTCCAGGTTGCTCCAGGGGGATTGTCCCTGTAATAAGGGATCTGCAAGTTGCTTTGGATAAAAGCGTCTGCCAAATGCATAAATGTAAATGTAAAAGTAAAAAATACGTTTTAATTCTCTAATATTTCAGAAAAACATCCGTGTTCTTTAAGTTGTATTTCACAAAACCTGTCTAGGCCACTTTCACCCCTAAATCAAAATAAAGAAATTAAAAAATGTATATTTTGCATTAAGAAAATGAAGATTTTTTTTGATACAATTGCATTGTAAAATTACTATTATTATTAAAGGAATATTGGGTTCAATGCAGGTTATGGTATAACGTGGTTTACCACATTATGACTCATAATGATGTCATAATGACTCATAACGTTTACCTCATTATGACTCATCCTTCCTTAAAATAAATTAAATCGAGGTTACAGTGTGGCACTTACACTGGAAGTGAATGGGGCCAAATTTTGGAGGGTTCAATCACAGAAATGTCAAGCTTATAATATGAAGCTTAAAACTGGTGTATTATTTAAGCAATAAAGTTGCTTAAATCGTCTTTTTTACGGTTGTTTAGGCCTTACATTACTTCATCATGGCAACTAAGTAGTAACAGTGGATATAACTTTACACAGAAAAGATTAGTAAGTGATTTTATCACACTAAAATCATGTTAACACACATATAGTTTACGTCTTGTTGCTATACTTTTGAAACAGTGTGTATTTTAACGTGCCCCCATTCACTTCCATTGTATGTTCCTCACCGTAACCCAGATTTGTACTTAGGGATGAGTCTAAATGCATTTCTGTGGTAATCAACATTATACAACAAATTCTGTCTTTTCTTTATACAAAATGCAATTTCTTATTTAGTTTTTATTTTAAAGCTGAAGTATGTTACTTTCTCGATGTTAAAATACTTATACTCCTATCCCAGCTTCATATGCAGAGACAACTATTAGCAATTCATAGGTAGCTTTCTCTAAAACTGTAAGCACACTGTTTTTAGCAACCCTAGAGGGACAATAACATTGACTCAACCAATGGTGTGAGTTGGGGCAGGACTATCAATCTGTATGACCAAAGGCAGAAATTCAGAAAAACAACATTTATATTATAGAAATATGGCCTAGACATAATGTTTTCATGAGATTCACCCTTTATTGATTGGAAGAACATGAAGATGCTCTTGAACAATGCAGCTGAACTCAACAACATATACAGCCACAAATGTTCTTGATAAGACGACGGAGCTTTGCTGATCCAGACAAAAAGAGCCCATGGACTGTCAATGTGTTTTCTATATAATCCACACTTTATTAAAACACAATAGAAGTTCAGACGGTATTAAAACAAGACAAGAGAAATCTGACTGTCACATATTCTCACTTAGACACTTCCGAGCTGTTCTTTCATCTCGAGGAAATCCTCTGGAGATTTCCATTCCTTCCCACATCATAAGTGGTGGGACTCAATCATTATATATTGAACTCGTCTCCTTTCCCAGACTGCTCTGTTCATATCTCATGGGCTTGCTTTGGACTAACACAAATACTTTTGTTAGAAATACAGACATTCTGTAAGATTCAAAAGCAAAATGATGTCAGAGAACACAGTGATGTGCCACCTGACTATTAAAGGGAGAGTCTTACATAATTTACAAATCCACATGACTTTGTTTCTTCAGTGGAACATTAAAGGAGATGTTTCTGAAAAACGTCAGAGCTCCTTATGTCCTTATCAAGTGTGCCGCACAAGCCCTCAAAAGTGAAGCCAAAACGTCTCGATCGCCCCCCCCGGTGGCTGGTCCTAGTATAGGTCATAAACCCCGCCTCCCCATGTTATTCAACGGGATGTGAGACCAACTAAGCAATTAAATTACACTTCACATATCTTTTTTCCAAAGATAGTTTCTGTCATTTACTGTCGTTTCTATCACGTTGATGTCATTTCAAGTGTTTGTTTTTCAAAATAAGTTTGTTTTTAGTTATTTGATGCTATAAAAACGGTGCTGTGACATCATGATTGACAGCTGTGATTGACAGGTTCTCTGAGCGAAGTAGTCACTGAAGCACCAACTGAATTTTTTTCGGGATCTTCGGAGGACTGAGGAGATTGGAGCTTTAAATGTAATATCTAAATTTCTATAATTAATTATTTCACACCGTCATAAGTCAAAAGTCAAAAGTGCAGGGGCGTGTGCTTGCGATTGATTCAGCGAGAGTGAGGGCGGGGCCTTGATTTCACGGCTTTACTTCCTGCTCACTACTGCGCAGGTCTGGTACCGAAATCGCAACTGCGCAGACTGAAGTCCCAAGATGTCAGCGCCATTTCGGGACACTGGCGGCTTCAGTTCTCACCAATGGAAAAGAGCAAAGGGGCGTCGTCTATCTTTTTTTTTTACAGTCTATGGTCCTTACAGTGAAGATTGGCCGGTACAGGAGCGGTCAAGCTACAAAAATGACAAAAAAGTACAATAAAGGTATAATAAAAATAATTCATACTGTATGACTTGTGCACTAGACCCTATTAAGCCCTTGTACCGTATAAGCCCACTTAACCTTTTATTGTGAAATGTTAAAAAGTAGACAAAGCATGAGAGAAATTATGTTGCACAGTAAATACACGTTTTTACTATAATTTTGAAGTCAAAACAGTGCAACCTCAAATTAACACGGTCTCTTGAGAGGGATATTAGATACTATTGACTTCTAGACACAACCTGCCTCCTCGGGGCATTCTCGGGGCCAACGGCAATGGCCCACCGATTACCCTTGGGCCGAACAAGGCCAACTGGGGATTGAGGCGGGGCCAATGTCAAAGGCGGAGTTTCGCTGAACTTCCCAGGTTGTGTATCCAGTGCACAACTGTACAGGTTCAGAAAAATGTTAATAAACATGCAGGCACCGTTCACATCCGCTAAAACGCCCAATGGACAAAGCAGTGCCCAAAGAAATGACTTTCCATGGTTCGGTGAAATTTCATGGTTCGGTGAAATTTCATAGACAGCATAATGGTACGTGGTACCGCTGTTAGTGGAGAGACCACCCGGGACACAACGGCAGTAACAGTAAATTTGTTTCTAGATAACTAGATAACATGATACCTCAGCTTGAGCTTCCTTCTTGCGGCAGCAGCGTATTAAAGGTGGGTTTTTTGGCAACGCTGTGGAGTTATTGGCCCAATGCTTGGAACGCAGATCGAGTTTGGTCTTGCGGCTTGAGGTCCAAGGTTATTGGCCCCGTCTGGCCAGTCGATAGCCCTGGCTCACACCGGTCCTGTAGTGGAAAAGCGGCTAATTATACAGTTAATAAAACATTAATCCAAATTTAAGTATTTAATCAAATGTGAAGCATTCACATTTAAAAAGCCCAGTGGACATATTAGTAACACAGGTGGGCTTAAACGGTCTAAGCCCACTCCAGCATTTCCACATTTGCAATTAAATTAACTTAATTGTTTTCAGTTAATGACAAAACATGAGTGTTTGGATGAGAGATTAATCTTCCATTTCATACCAGCTTTATTGGAAGGCAGTTAAATAACTATAAGAAAATAGCCTCAACCTAGATATAGTTTGGCTTAATTGTGTCACTATGCGTTCCAAGTCTTCTGAAGCCATGTGTCAAAATGTCCCGCCCCGACTTCCTGTTTCAATAGGAAATAGGGCCTATTAACATATTAAAGAAAATGTAGTTCATCCAACCATTTAATGAGGTATTTAAATAATTTTTATTTTGTGTGCTTTGCCACAACATAAACATCCACTTAGGCACACACACATCCTTAAAATATTGCACATTTAGTACAATAACACAAACAGACACACATTTTTGAGTGCCTCAATTAACACCAGACATCTCACAAAAAATAAACAACCCTTAGACGGTTTGTCTCTAATTACATGGCCTACATCTGAGAATGATAACGTGTGCTGGAATCAACTCAGGGACTCTCCTGAGAATCTCCGGCTTTTGAAAAAACAAAACGAAAAAGCACCAAACAGTTTTGGTCCCTTCCAATGTCCCAAGAGAGAGGCAGAGAGCTTAAAGGTATAGTTCACCCCAAAAAACGTCACATAAAAACACAGTAAAAGTAAATGATAGGTTGCAGGTTTTTTGGGCAAACTATCACTTGACGAGAAGCTAAACTAAACTTTACGCAACACAAGCTCTCTGATGAAATTCCTAGTTATTCCTAGAAATTCCTTTAACTGAGGAGTGTGTGAAATTCCTGCATATGATCTAGGTAGCATGTTGAGGCAGAAGGGATTGTATGTAAACATAGTATCTGACATTAATAACATGACCATGATAAACACACATCTGCAGAACTGAAATGTCTGCTGCAACTTGTAAATCAACAGTACTCAAAAAGAGGCCATCAGTCCTGCAACTCTGGGATCCTCTGACATAAAAACATTTACCATGAGAAGCTAAACGGTAAGAGAATGCACTTGACTGAACAAATACACACAGACACACTCATTAACACTTGCTACATTCACATTACAGGCCGTAATGCACTGATTTTTCGCTCATTTTTGCTTTGACTGTTCACAAACATGTTTCTGAGTGCCACATATCTACAATCAAAGAGTGAGAAGCTTTGACTCATGAGTTGTTTGGCCAGAACAGAAGGCAATCATGTGGGCTGACTTGATCAATGGTGTTTCACGAGTGTAGTGCCATCTGTTGGCCATCTTTATGAAGCTGCAGTCTCTCTTTCTCCACTTGAAGGCGCTCTTTCTCTATCTGCAGTCTGCCCGACTCAAACTTGAAAAACTGCAGTCTCTCTTTCTCTAACAGGAGGCGCTCTTTCTCCAACTTCAGCTTCTCCGCCTCTAAATCCACCACCAATGGCCAGGCCAGCTTTCTGTCCTTCTCTCCATCCAATGAGGATGACGTGGGGACAGAGGAGGAAGTGGTGGGAGTAGCCGTGGAGGTAGAAGGGGCGGGACTTTGTAAGAGCGGCGTGTTTTGTTTCACGAGCAGTCGCAATCGTTCTCGTTCTACCTGCAAACGTTCCTTCTCCAACTGCAACCTCTCTCGCTCCACATCGCCCTGCCGCAACCTCTCCTTTTCCACCAGGAGGCGCTCTTTCTCCACCTGTAGTCGTTCAGACTCTACCTGTAAGCGATGTTTCTCCAGATCCAGTCGCTGCCTCTCCAGCGCCACCAGCAGGCTCGTGTTGTCGCCACCAGACAGGCCTAATCCCGCTATGCTCATCCCAGTCACCGCACCAACTCCGAGCCCTAAGTCTCTGCCTGCTGCTGGGCCCATTGAAGGCTTTGTGGAGCTAAGCACGCCATATTCATCGATGTGAGCGAAGACCTCAGGAACACGCACTTCGCGGTCCATGTCAGGGAGCATGGAGGGAAAACAGTCGTCGTCATCTTCCTCACCCTCACCACCTTCCCCGACATCTGCCTCCAACTAGAGAGAGAGAGAGAGGAAACTACAATTAGACACACAAATGTAGATGCAAGTAGCAGTTGTAGGACCAAGCATATCAATCACTTCTTGCATCTTCGCCAGCAAATTCAATAAGGTGTTTTCAGATAATGATATCAGGCTTTTTGAGGCTTGTTGTTAATATGATCAGGGCCAATATTGGAAAATATTGAAAAAAACTGAACATTTACAGACCAAAACAACTGGCATCACTGAACAGCACATGCGCCAACAAAATGCGAGGAAAAAGTGTTTCTTTTGAGCAAAAATGTGAATTTTAAAACACTGGTGGTGCTTGAGTGTTTGAGATAGAGACTCCAAATTTGGCTTGATACAAGTTGAGATACTCCTCTATATGTATGCCAAATTTCACAACTTTTTCCCAAACAAAAAAGTTGCAGAGACAATGCCTCACTTTCTGTGCGGTGTCTTCTCAAGCCAATTCGTTAAGGCTTTTCCAGAGAATGGTATTAGACACCAAAAGTCCATTTGGTGGCTTTTTGAGGCTTGGTATGAATATGTTCTGGGCCAATATTGGCAATTATTGGACAAACAGAAAAGCTAGTCAAGGTAAAACTGAAACCATTAGCATCACTGAACTGGACATGTGCCAAAAAACTCCGAAAATAAACTTTGTTTCTAGCTTAATGGTTCAAACAGAAAAGTGCACTTTGAAACACTGGTGGTGCTTGAGTGTTTGAGATAGAGACTCCAAATTTGGCTTGATATAAGATGAGATACTCCTCTATTTGTGTGCCAAATTTCACAACTTTTTACCATACGGTAAGATGTTTCCAAGGCAATGCCTTACTTCCTGTGTGGTGTCTTCGCCAGCCAATTCATTGTGATTTTTCCAGAGAACGGTATCACACACCATAAGTCCATTTGATCTGGGCCAATATTGGCAAATATTGGACAAACAGAAAATCGAGTGAAGTGAAAACTTTTTACCATGCAGTATGCCATAGATGAATAATAAGGAAACTAATGTCATTCCAGTGGTGCTTGGCCCCTAAATATTAGGGATGGGCATGAGTACTGGAGTACTCGGTTACTCGGATGTGGCAGCAATTATTGATCATGAAAACGACGATTGATGGTGATCATGCATGATGTAACTTTTTGGCATGATGGAAATGTGGACACTCCCGAGTTGAATGGAACGCTTCATGAATCATCACAGCAATAATATGGAGCACCGTGTACTACTAAGACTACAGTACTACGGTAACTTGAAGGAAGGACAGACAGATGAGCATTGTGCACATTCTTCCATTGAGTTGGGCAGCAAATCTTCACATAATGACAAAATATGATGCATTATATTTTGATTATGCAATCATATGTAGATTTCATTTCAGATTATTTTATAACTGCCTACAATAATGAATAGATGACACACTGGAACAACAAGACGCAAGACGTTTTGCAGCCATGTTATTATTTATACAGTTATGTGCATGTCATTGCCCCTCGAGTACTTGACGAATAATTAGTCAGAGTACTCTAGTAGACAAAATGCCCATCCCTACAAAATATAGACACAAAAACAAATGATAATGGATAAGACTTTTGTATATATGTCTTAATGCCCAAGTAAACGCATACTCTGTAGCTGCTGGCATCATCGTCCTCCATTTTGACTCCTGCTGTGTGCGTGCTGGGCTCGCCGAGGTCAGTCAGATCCTGCCAGTCGCATGCTGAGTCTTTTGAAAATCCACTGAGGTCCAGTGACTGGTCACCGCCACCCAGAGACGCCTCATTATCAGGAGATGACGGTTCGAACTCCGCCTTCAACCCTGAAGCCAACTCAGCTTGAAGCTGCTTTCGTTTCATTAGCGCACGCCAGTCCAGGTAGCGTCGCTTGACCTCGGACGCTGTGCGTAGCTCCCCCTCTCCCAGCGCGTTGACGCTGTCCGCGACCTCCTCCCACGCGCGACGCTTCAGTTCGTTGATGGCCATGTTCTGTTGCCGTGAAAACAGAATTTCGCGCCGTTTGTGGATCTCGCGGATAAGAGTTTGTGTTTCCTTCACGCTGTAGTTACTCTTCCTCTTCCTCTTCAGATGCTTCATCTGCAGAAAGTCCATGATGGAGAGGATGGCGCTGATTGGCTGCAGCCAAAAAAGATTGGTGTTAATTGACTTTCACAGAAAAATTATTGGGGCTGATTGGATGCTGAAAATGTCTTTCATGGCAGAGACATTTTCCTCCTCATACAAAAGTGCTGGTGTATGACACAGTTTTGGGATTGTGATTTTTCTGTGTTGTATGGAGTTGTAGAAGGGTGAAGGGAGGTAGGAGAGAGAATTCTGTCACCCTATTGATGCTGCCCAGCGTAATGAGGTCATTCAGAGTGTCACACAGAGGTTAAACCGTCTTCTGACCTCGCGGGTAAGGACAGCTGGATCAGACCAGCTCGTCTCCTGGATCAGCAAAACAAACACAACAGCTTTGTTTACATATCCAAAGCGACTTATAAAAGAGGAACACAAGCAATAAGTGATACAAAAGTCAATAATATCTTCAATCGTAATGCGAACTTCTCATAGTGGCTATTAATTTTTATATTAATGTATTTATTTTTTGATGCCAGGGTAAAATAATACAACAAATAACGTTATAAATATGCATTAGATAATTAAAAATGTAAAATATCAAGGCAGAAACAGGTTATGAAAATGGTCCATAATGCATGAAAGATATGACTAATAAAAAACAATAATAATAAAATTAAAAAAAACTCCCTTTATTTACCTTAAAATTTACCATGGTCAAGATAGTTTACTCCAGAATGTCATAGCTATTGCAATACACAGTTACTACAACTTATAACTTAACTTAAAGTGAGAGAAATATCATGAAAGTTTTAAGGAGATCCCATATAAATGTATTCTAACAATGCCAACGAGAAAAAAGTACCATGTTTTGTTCCATAGCAATATTATGCTTTTTATACTGTATGCCATGATAGGTACTTTAATTAATACCATGGTGCTATGATACTACGGTACATGAGTGCGGTAATCATTGAGTACCACGGTATTACCGTCTGATATCACTGGTCCCATCACAGTACTTTTTGTAATAGAATAACTATACTACATTATACCAGTTTAATGTCAATTATGGTTATGATGAAAATACGTAAGGACTGCAATCTAAGGATGTATTCATATACAGTGTGATTATCGTAATTACATTACAGTAAAACAGTCAGATAAACGTATTCAATGAAAAAAAGCATACATGTTGCCATTTTCCTCTTGCGTTTTCATTATAATAACATTTAAACACTCAGAAAATGCTTCTATAGCCACCTATTCCATCATGTTTTGCATAAATATGACTTATTAAATGGCATAAATAAGATTTGTGTGACTGGAGTATAAAGCTTTTAGAAAAACAACGCTATTACTCACAACGCCATATATTTACACTATGTCCTTGTATAATACCATAACATACACCAGAAAATTTTGCCTCAATTTTTATTTAAATATCTAAACCCTTACCGTCGCGAAAGGAGGCATCATCCACTCCATTCACACGCGTCCAGCTCCGCCTCCTCCGAATTGTGCCGAACACTTCCGACTATGACAGAATGCCTTCGCCATTGGTCAATGAGCGTGACCGACCTCTCCGTCGGCCAATCAGCTGAGTTACGTACTGCTCAGCCCCGCCCACGGACTTCCGGATTCCTGTGTGTGTGTTTATTAGTACACATGTACAGGCGCTAAGATTAAACGCGCTAGAGAAATTAAGATGGATGACAGTGTATTTAACATTTAATATTGTTTTAGAGTAATAGTCATTATTTCTATCTCTAGTAACACTGTAGGAGAGTTACAGTAGTTGACTGTACAGTGGATGAGAGGCGGGTGTCAGATAGATAGATAGATAGATAGATAGATAGATAGATAGATAGATAGATAGATAGATAGATAGATAGATAGATAGATAAATATACAGATAGATAGACAGACAGACAGACAGATGAAGTCAGAAGTTTACATACACATAGGTTGAAGTCATTAAACCTTATTTTTAACCACTCCACAGATTCATGTTAGAAAATTAAAGTTTTGGCAAGACGCTTAGTACATCTGTTTTGTGCATGACACAAGTAATTTTTCCAACAATTGTTTACAGACAGATTGTTTAACGTTTAATTGACTATATCACAATTCCAGTGGGTCAGAAGTTCACATACACTAAGTTAAGCAGCTTGAAAAATTCCAGAAAATAATGCCAAGTCTTTAGACAATTAGCTTCTGATAGGAGGTGCACTAAATTGGAGGTGTACCTGTGGATGTATTTTAAGGCCTACCTTCAAACTCAGTGCCTCTTTGCCTTACATCATAGGAAAATCAAAAGAAATCAGCCAAGACCTCAGAAAAATAAATTGTGGACCTCCACATGTGTCGTTCATCCTTTGGAGAAATTTCCAAACACCTGAAGGTACAAACAAGAGTATGAGTATAAACACCATGGGACCACGCAGCATACCGCTCAGGAAGGAGACGCATTCTGTCTCCTACAGCAAAGGATCTTGAGTAGATGCTGTAGGAAACAGGTAAACAAGTATCTATATCCACAGTGAAATGAGTCCTATATCAACATAACCTGAAAGGCTGCTCAGCAAGGCAGAAACCACTGCTCCAAAACCAGCATAAAAACACCAGACTACACGGTGGATGGATGGATGGATTCGGCGTGTTATTACAACTTTTATTAATCTTTGTTAATGTTAGTATTTCAAAATATTCATGTAAGCTCATAATTTATTTACTAATTATAACATATAAAACTGATCTGTAAAAAGAATACATTACAATATGTAGAAATTGAAATTAACCAAGATTATCTAAGATTAAATGCTGTAAAAGTATTGTTCATTGTTTGTTCATGTTAACTATTGTGTTAACTAATGTTAACCAATACAACCTTATTGCAAATTGTTACCAATGTCATCGCAATAGTTGCAAAATATCAAAGTAATTGGCAACTGCAAACAAATGTAGTAACATGCAGTTTGACCTGCCTGTGTGTTTGTCCAAACTAGGCTGGATGTATCCTGATCAGAAAGCTGGTATGTGAGAAGATGGGTTTTGTCTGGGACAGGTTTTGGCTGGAAAGAACCGTGCGAGGTAAACCCTACCCACCACACCCCTCGCCCACTACAGACTCCGCCCACAGCCACACCCACTAGAACTTCAACGAGTCCCACCAGGGAGATCATGCCTATCTGGCAGCAGAACCTGGACGTCAAGTGGGCGTAGACGTGATGAAGACCATCATACCGTGTGTGCACATTCACTGCACTTGAATGTGATATATGCTTATAGCTTTATGGTGTAATTAAATGTTGGGAATGAATACTGTCTGTTCATTAGGTGATTTTCTAAGTGTCCTGAACTGTTACAATCCTCATAACTGTCACCAATAAACAGTGAACCAGCTCATACAGACACTGCACTTCCATCAGTGGCCACCAGGTGCTCCTCTATACCTTTGTTTTGACTTTATTCTTCAGTTGGAATTATAGTGTTTTTATATTATGTAAATTCTAGATCTACTTGTAACCTGCACTATGAAGAATATTAAACATTTTAGCTCATGTCTGAGTAAGTCTGTTTAGAAGTCGAGAGCAATAGAGTTATAGCTTGTTTACAAGGTTTTGTTATTTGAGTCAGCCACTGATTTTAAGAGTAATATATGAAAAACATGATTTTTCTTGCTTTGATTCACTATGAAAACAAACTTTAACATTCACAGCTCAAAACTCTCTTTCCAGACCACTTATTAAAACCAAATCACAAAAATGACTCATTTTGAAATCTCCCTAATTATGACATCATAACCATGTGCTCATTAATATATGTACTTCCACATTAATCTTTGAGATTACATTTGGGTAATATAATATGATTACTTTTGGATTACTTATTGCATGCTTTGCTTAATCATATTACCAATTTGAAATGTAAAGGAGTGTTTATTGGTACTACTCAACACTGACCGCCCACATTTACATATTCAATGCAAATTCAGTATTCAGCAACTTGACCCATCAGTAGTATGTCGAAACACAGGCTTTCTAATCATACCAGAAGTTATATACATGTAGACGTCTTTAAAGTACAGTTGCAAAAACAGCCTGTTTAACTCTTAACAGTCTGAGAAAGAGCATAAAAACTGATGCTTTTGGTGCAAGAAACATTGACAAGCATTATAAGTACACAAAGAGTAAAATATGCGTTTTTGTGTTTGTGTGCTTGCCAGGTAGCTGCTCTGTGCCGGAATTTTTCCACATCATGAATCGTCTGTTCACGGATCTGGAGTGGATGAACATCCATTCAGCTGGCTCAGACTGGGACCAATTTGACATGTTCTCCAGGCACTGGGTAACTATGGCAACCGCTGCTTCCTGTAGCATCACTCCCATCATCAGCTCCCTGTGAAAAGAGGCCAGGAGACGAGACCACACATGCACACACACACATCTATAACCATTTCTCAGCGGGAGAGAAATTGTGCTGAATGAAACTTTTCCAATTCTGATCACTGTTTCCATGGCGATGTGATCTCATCACTTCAGCATGACTCAGTTATGGCAGTCTGTGGTCATTTGAGGACTCTAATAAACACACACAGAGACACACTCTCATATATTGGTATTAAAAATGTACCCAAGGTGAGAATGTGGTCATTCATTACATCAAAGCCCACATGACAAACCACACTATGCGTCATCTGTCATGCACGCACGCACACTTGGCTATCTTAATGAACATGTATTAAAGACTTGTTTGTATTTAAAGCTGACAGCTGTAGAGGAAAGCAGACTACCTTTAAAGAAAACACTGCATTTTTATCCCCAAAAGGGACAAATTTGTCCCCACATTATAGCAAACACTTTAACAGTCCTCACAAAGAAAAAGTGTACAGTTTCTGGGGTAGAGAAGAACAATTCTTGTCGTCCTTTTAAGGAAAATGTATATGAAAATAAATGCATTTATTATTGCATTTACTGCCCCTCAACAGCCTGTTACCAAGCGTTGCATCAATTTCAGATTTTGACACTGCAGATAAAATAAGAAAATATAGCTGCAAGCAGCAATTAATGGGGTTCAAGCTATTAAGGTCCTTTAAGTACATATGCAACCAATATGTATTAATTAGACAGTCCATTAGCACTTAAAACAGTACCTTAATTTGAATCATGTTAGGTAGCACAGTCATATAGCATTTTGTACATTCATGACCGTTATAGCGCCACCAAGAGGCAGTGGTGTGCAATTTCTTTCCATGTGTCCTCAGATTGATGTCCTACATAAATGTCAAAAATTTAGTGATGATATCTCATTCCGTTCAAGAGTTATAACGATTTAAGTATATGTGGCCACGCCCACTTTGAACGTTTTGGCGTACCGTTGCGACGATTGCTATTGATATTGATATTGATATTGGGACGCCAGAGAATTTCTCTTCACTGGTTTGGTTCTGTTCGGGCGAACGGCCTCTGACTAAACTACAATTTGATTCACACCAATGCTTATTGAGGAAATCTATCAAATGGTATGAATAACTTGAGTCTGTGTGAAACACAGCGGTATATACAATGATTTTCATACATCAGGTCCAAAAGCCAGTGTCTGTATGGGCCAGGGGTGTGTCAGCGCCCATGGCATGGGTAGCTTACACATCTGTGAGGGCATCGTTAATGCGGGCAGATATGGACACATTTTGGAGCAGCATATACTGCCATCCAGCACCGTCATTTCCAGGGACGTCCCTGCAGTTTCCAGCAGGACAACTTCAAACCACATAGTGGCCGAGTAAGTAGGGAGTACGGGTGCGGGATTGGCCTACCTGCAGTCCTCACCATCTCCAATTGAGAATGTGTGGTGCGTTATTAAGCACACCATATGGCAACGAAGACAGTTACTGTATGTGCAGCTGAAGACCTACAAAATGTATGAATGGGGGAAAATTCCACTCTGGGTTGTATAATGTTTAAGTGTTACCCGAGAACGGTTTGGTCAATCAAAAAGCATTTCATAACATTTTGTCATGAGTGTCTCTAGATGATTAACGGCAATTTTCCTGCAAATCCGATGTACGACCTAGCACGAGTTTGAAAAAGTAGGTTTCAATGAAATTCAAAAAGTATGGCCGACCCATGGCATGTTGGGTATCATTCGACTCGGTATGCCCTGAGGAATCTAAAGAGATCAGTTTTATGATTTTAGGCCGAACTATTCAGAAGTTCTAAGCTAAAGTAAACCCTCTACGGTCATGTTGGAGAAAGAGTTGCCTTTGGCTAGTACATTTTGGTTTTTACTTGCCAGACTTTTGACAACATGTAACTGAAAACGATATTAAGCAAACCGATGAAGGGGGCCTCGTAATATTTATGACTAGTAGCATTCTAGAAGCATTCCATTCGGAACTCAGCCAGAGCTTCAGGTTCAATCATTGCTTCTTGATTACCTCTGATTGGTCCATTTATCTGTCCTTAAAGGCATTGAAGGAGAGCTTCATTAAAGCAATTGGTACAGGGCGGGGCTTCAACCTGCAGAGGGTGGAGTTTCACATCTCGCCCAATCAGATGCAGGAGGGTCAAGTGTAGCGGCAGACACTAATGTACCTAGATGATGAAGATGATGACTGGATATTTGAGGTGTGTGTTTGTGCGTTTTAAGGCTAAAGTTTATTCCATTCATTTCTATGTGGCATATTTACCACAAAAAGGTGTGTTTATACCTATATGCAAATGCGTAATAGCAAAGGCCTGTATAAACGTTGTAAACGCTGCAAATGCATAAGAATTCAGTGATCTTGTGGACATGAAATTAAACATGCTTTCACACACATTCTGTGTTTGTTTCTCACGGTCTCTGCATGGACCCCCACAGTGCTGGTACATCTGTCTGTTGCTGCTGGAGCGTGCGAATATGACACTGATCACTTTCTCCCCATCAAGAGCTCACATCCGTCATTCCTCTATGTCTTTCATTATATACGTCCCATAAAAATAGTCTTTTTTCTTTGTTTTCATCAAACATCATATCACAGCCATCGTGTTTCCAATCTCGAATGACGTAATCAAATGAAGATCAATGGGAAAATATACAAATATTTATTAAAGTTTAAAGAAACAATGTATTTAAATTGTTGTAACGACTTCAGTGCTAATTTCAGCAGGAAACTGCAGCCAAACGTAGACTGCAGCACGGAAAAGTCAGTTTGCAAAAATGTAGTTACAGTAACATTCATTGTATGAGACTAGGTTAACCCCGTGTGACCCCGCGTCCACATGTGTGGACGTTGTATTTTGGCTTCACTATATGCAACTGTGACGCTCTTGTTCTACCCGCTCCGTACGGGACTCGAACCTAGGTCTCCGGCGTGGGAGGCGGGTGCTCTAACAAGGAGGCTAAAGGCTACAGCCTCTAGCATCAGTCGCTAGTGCACCTCTTGAGGTCAGGAGAGTGAGGTTTACACACTGCACAGCTATCTACCAGCTGGCTCCCGTAAACCTCACTCCCATCCGGGTCACGGCACCAATGTGACGCTCTTGTTCTACCCGCTCCGTACGGGACTCAAACCTAGTTCTCCGGCGTGGGAGGTGGGTGCTCTAACAAGGAGGCTAAAGGTTTACACACTGCACAGCTATCTACCAGCTGGCTCCCATTACATTCCGGAGATTCTGTGCTGTCAGGAAAGGGTTAAACTTTCGTCGCACGGAGTCATGTGACAAAACAACATGGCGTCGATCACAGAGGGGTTTGTCTTTGGTTGAAACGCCAACAAAACTGCATCTGGTAAGAAACCTAATTCAGTTTTTACATTGAAATCTTTTTGTTTCAAAAGAGTGGAGGTCTCTAGTTTAATCCGATATGACATTTTTTAAATTTGAGCGATTTATCACGAAACGGCACGCTGTTAAACACAATGACCACATTCGTGGACTGAATGCTCATTTTCATTTAAAATATTCACTGTGTATTATCACATTGAGAATCAATGGATGCTTCCAAAATGCTTTAAATGTTGCTTTCAGAGGCTTTATATGGAGTTAGGATGAAAATAAGGTGCATTTCAAACTGTTCTGAGATCAGTGCAGACAGACAGCACACTGGAGGTTAAGTCATTCACTAAATAGGGAGCAAGGGAGCATCCTATAGCTCTCTTATAACTGTTCTGAGACCAGTGCAGACAGACAGCACACTGGAGGTTAAGTCATTCACTCAATAGGGAGCAAGGGAGCATCCTATAGCTCTCTTATAACTGTTCTGAGACCAGTGCAGACAGACAGACAGCACACTGGAGGTTAAGTCATTCACTAAATAGGGAGCAAGGGAGCATCCAACAGTATTGCTCTCTATGCAGTTAAGTGCGTTCACTCCTAAAATCTGATCATAAGTTCAGTTTGAGGTTGCAGATGATGTTTGGATCACTCAACATGTTTGACACACATGGGATGATGATAATCAGATAATACATAGATTCACAATTTATAATGTATCATTTTATTTTAACATGATTGACAGTGATTGGATGATACTGGACAATACTTTAAATCTGAATTAATTATGCTAATTTATGATGTAATGTCTGTAACGTCTCCAAAACATGAATAACCAACAATCCTAGTCCTTTTGTCCACATATGTGGACATACATGTTTAGAAAACAATTTGCTCAGGAATTATTATTTTTTGGCTTGTTTATTAAGTGCTACTAGTTACAAATCAAAAAGGGAAATGGAGACGCACGCAGCAGTCATGTGGGGGTCTCAGTAGATTGTTTTCCCTCCTTTTTAAAAGTTGGTGAGCTTAATTATTTGGATATCCTAGCTACACACAGCTATATGGTTATTATCACTTTATTATTATTCACTGTTTAACCTGACTGTCACTATCAGAACAGACCTGTGACCTGTTTTTCGGACGCGATCCAACTGTTGAAAAGCACAGATATAGAGCATTAGCCAAACATGTCCTGCTAAATCAAACACTCATAAAACAGAACAGAGAGTTTGTGCTACATTAATGAAAAAAAAAATCTCCTCCACTGAGAGTATATTCAGTTTAATATTAATCAAAGTTTCTTGCGGAAATCAGGCTAGAGTGAGTTAGAGAGTGTGTGTGTGTTCTACTGTCTGTGTTCTGTCTGTCTGACAGGAAGTATTTACAAGGTCAATGGGCTAAAACAGCATCACCGTCCCATGAGAACGAAACTCTAAATGCGGTTTGACCTTTTCAGAAGGGTCACGAGAGAAATCCACTCGCCTGAGAGAGAACTTGCTTTGAACGAATGTTGGATTTTTGTTAGTCTGTTTGTTTTTTTGTCAGTGTGGACGCAGGTGCACTTCAGCAACATCCCACACACACATTCAACATTTTCTGGGTCACCGGACAGAGTCTTCTCCCAGACGACTTGTGCCCATCCTCCAGTGTCCTGATTTACTGTTAAATCACAGAAGCTGAGCTATCGCTGCGATTTGCTCCTGGAGCCGTGATGGAGGCCCTAAGGGAGCCAAAATGGAGGTCAGAGCCGAAGTGGCCGCAGATGCCTTGCAGAAACACTCAACACTGTGAAACTGCAGCGCGTCTACAGTACAGATGGTTATGGATGGATGGATGGAGACGGACAGATGGATGGATGGATGGATGGAAAACCTTGTGCTTAAGCAATCTGTGTGCGTACAGATTTTCTCACCCATCCTCCCCTATGACACACTCACTCCCCCGTTACCACGGCAACCGTCCCAGCGCAGCCAACTTACAGGCAGTCATCCGAGTTAATCTAATCAACATCACTGTCTGAACAGAGAGAGAGAGAGAGAGAGAGAAACACTAAAACTTACCAGACCCGCTCTTGGCGTTGATTATTTTGTGTGAGTGTGTTTTATCTACCTGTTTGTGAACAGGCTCCCTGTTACCATAGCGACAGTTAGGTCTTTTTGAAACTGTCATTCAACATGTAGTAAATTCCACAGCATCACTATGTCAATGGTCACAATGTGAAGCATCACTGCATCCAGAAGGAACGTCATTAAGTTAACACACACAGTAAAATAAAAAAATACAGTACAAATATAAACAACTTTACAGAACAATGTGTACATTTTATGGTTTATAACTGCTGCAGTTTACAAATAAATTACATTTTAAACCAGTAAATCCAACAGCCCTTTACTGCTGAATTTGCATGACCACGCTGGTACTGTAAAAAAAATAAAACATCATTAAAGTAAAAAAATACGGTAACATGTTTCTGGCTTTTTAGATGCCTGTATATTTTACAGTGCATTACCGTTGTTTATATTATTACATAATAAACTTGATATATTAACCTTCTGAAACTGTACAAATCTGCTTTTCACTTTATAATATATTGTTAATCACTATAGTAATTACAGAAAGACATAGAAGTTCATCAATAGTGGTATATGGTAAATGGTCTACACTTATGTAGCGCCTTTTTAACCTTAGCGGTATTCAACGTGCTTTACACTGTGACCCATTCACACGCCAATGACGGCAGAGCTGCCATGCAAGGCACTATCCTGCCATTGGGTTCAATGTCTTGCCCAAGGACACTTCGGCATGTGGAGTCATGTGGGCCGGGAATCAAACCACCAACCCTGTGATTAGCAGCCGACCCGCTCTACCACCTGAGCTATTGATCAATAACATGTAGAGACAGCGTTCAGTGTTACTCACTCAAACACCATCAGGGTAAAACAAAGTAATGCAATAAACATTAACTAAACTACATCAAATATAACACAGAACAGCACAATGTACATAACTGATATTAAATATAAGAAACACAACTATCCCCTTAAATATAATGGGTCTCGCAGGGAATTCTGTGAGCGCCCGATTATAGTTTTTTACTGTAATTTTAACAATAATTTACTTTAAAATGTACATGTACTCTCTTGTTAAACATAATATAAATTGTTAATGTTAATTATATGGGAAAATCATACTTTTTATATCTAAAATTTACATTTTTACAACATTTTACCGTAAAACTATATATTGTCTTTTTAAATATATTTAAAAAAAAATTACGTATATTTTACAGTAACTACTCGTTAAATAATATGTTTTTTTACTGTAGCAATTTTACAGTCTTTTACTGCTAAAATCACATTTTTTTTTTTTTTTTTGCATTGCAGCATTGCAGCATTGATGGTTTCACATTCACACACTTAAAGGCAAAAAGTGAACAAATAAAAGGCAGAAAGAGAGAGAGAAAAGAGAGAGAGAGAGAGAGAGAGAGAGAGAGAGAGAGAGAGAGAGAGAGAGAGCAGTTCACAACAAGGAAAATAAATTGCACTGAAGTTCTGCAAGACAACCAACGAATAGAGAACGCCATTATGACATCATCGTCAGTTAGATTCTATTCACAGAACATTCTAACACTGTACTTTGATTGGAGCTTTTAAATTTTACATTTCTAAAAGGCATAAAGTTTAATGAGACCAACAGAAGCATCATCTACAAAACAAACTCTTAATGGAATTTGTACATTAAGCGGAGCCCATTAAAAGAATAATCAGGCAGATTTGTAAGCTATTTCAGTACGTTTTCCCAATCTTAATACAGTTGTGTGCTGTTAAAATGACTCCCGAAGAGCAATGCAGATAATTATTTAATCAAGCAGGGCTCTAAAGATTAAGCAATCATGACTTGAGTGGATCTAACCGTACATTACACTAGAGACAAACACTTACTGCGCTACAACACACTCACTGTAATGAAATGTTTGTGTGTATTTTGATGCACGTCTGTATTTTACGGTTATATCTTTCCTCTCTGCGCTACGTTTTTTTTTTAGAGTAGTGAAGTCCTGGTTTATTTGCTTCAAAGTTTCAACTAAATGTCTATGTAAAGGGGTTAAAGGGAAAGGAGGAGATGATAATATAAATAATATTTTAATGTTAAACTTAACCAAAAAGACAAACACTTACATACGTGTGGGACAGCTGTCCGTAAATCTCTCTCTCTCACACACACTGCCGTCTTCGGTCTGCGTTTATCCCTCTCTGAGGCTTGATTAGCCAGAGAGGGATAGCGAGAGGGGGAGCCCCCGGAATGACGTACACTAAACCCCCCCGCCTTTCCCTGGGGAGGGGCGTGCCTTCAGCCCCGTCTGCCGGCAGGTTATCCCTGTCTACTATGGAATGAGATTGCGGTCCAGAGTTAGTAGTGTTGTACAAAGTTTTCGTCCCATCAGAAGCTCTGCCAGGCTCACGCTTGTTGACGAAGTTGTAGTAGCTCTTTAGCATAGCAACGTGTGCATGGGATCATGCCATTGAATTGCTTTTGCCGTCTGAACTACACACTCTGCATGTCCGTTACCTGATGGGTTTTGCAGGATTGAAGTGACATGCTCAAAGTCAAACTCACGACTGAATGTGTTGAATGTTTCACAATTGTGGGCCATTGTCCAAACGACCACTTCGGGAATGCCGAATCAGGTAAATGTTGATTTGAGCTTGGTTACAACTTGTTCAGATGTTCTAGTCGGTAAGAGCAGAATTTCCAAATATCTGGAATAATAGTCCAAAATTACCAAGTAATGTTTCCCTTTGTATTCACGCAGGTCCATACCAAGGCGCTGCCATAATCTATCAGGTAAGGGAGTAGGATTAAATGGCTTGTTTCTCTGTGTTTTTATGCTCTTGACAGACTTTACACATTTCAATTTTCCGTCTCAGTTCAGAGGATAATCCTGGCCACCACACAGATGTATGTGCTCTCTCTCTACTTTTAGATAAACTCTGATGTCCCTTGTGTATTCGTTCTAGCATCTCTTGTCTAAGGGACTATGGTATGGCGATACGGTTTCCCCGGATAATCGAGCCATTCGCTTTAGACAGTTCACGTTTGAATGCGTGAAAGTCTCTTACCGAAGGGTACATGCTCGGGCCACCCAGTTCTGATTAAGTGTTCACTCTTTGCAACTTTTCATCTTGTTGTGATGCCTCGCAAATCACGTCCATTTTACTTTTGAATGTGGGCGCATTTCCAATGACTGCATTAACATAGCAGTTGATGTCCTCTGTGCTGCTCCGTGGGCTGATAATGTATCTGCTACTACCAGTGTTGTCCCAGGAGCATATTCAGCTGTCACTCCAAATCCCATTAGTCTGAGCAAAAGTCTCTGGTATCTGATCGACACTTTGTCTAAATCATTACAGTTAATCAAAGGGACCAGTGGCTTGTGGTCTGTGAGCTTGAAACACTCCATTCTACTACTTGCATGAAGTGTTCACATGCCCAGACCCCTGTGAGACACTCTCTTTGGTTCGTGTTCGTTCTTTGGAGGTGGGAGTACAGCGATTGCTTTGACTTTGCCGGGGTCGTCCCGGACTCCATTCTCATCGACTACTTGACCCAGGAAGTGCAGCTCACTTTGTCAAAAGACACATTTGTCTTTGTTTATTTGCAGACAAGCATTTCCCATTGTGTCCATTACATGCCACATATGGAGTGGTGGTGGCGTAGTGGCTAAAGCACAGGGCTGTTAATCAGAAGGTTGCTGGTTCGAACCCCACGGCCACCACAATTGTGTCCTTGAGCAAGGCACTTAACTTCAGGTTGCTCTGGGGGGGATTGTCCCTGTAATAATTGCACTGTAAGTCACTTTGGATAAAAGCGTCAGCCAAATGCATAAATGTAAATGTACATGCTTTAGTCATATTTTTGTGTCGCTCCATACACGATCACATCTTCCATGTACACTTGAACTCCTTCCAAGCCTGCAAGTAACTCATGCATTTTCCACTGAAAGATCTCTGGAGCATTGCTGACACCAAAGGGAAGTCTTTCAAAGCAGTATCTTGGGAATGGTGTGATAAAGGTCGTTAGTAGGCCGCTATCGGTGTGCCAACGGTTTTCCAAAACCACTTGCAGCATCCAGTGATGTGAATACTTTGGCTCCCATTGATTTAACGAGGATTTCGTCTGTTGTCGGTAGTATAAATCTTTCTCAGTTTCTTTAAGTCCATGCAAGACAGGCACTATAGGTGCTCCCTAATCTGTTGGCTGGGTGACATTTTCAATTACTCCGCTTGCTTCATTCTACTTTGTTCCACTTTCACTTTTGATAACAGTCGGGACTCTACGGGCTGTATTGACTGCATACGGATGGGATTCCCCAGCCTTTGAATTCGCTGGTGAAACTGCGCCCTCTCATGTATGACATTGGTCTAAAGTCAAGTACAAAGTAATCATCAAATTTCTTCAAAACTGTCTGAAATCATCTTGCTTCTCTCTTTCATCGAAATCAAACGATTTGTAGATATTTTGTAGACTTTAATAAACAAAAGAAAATGGAGGGTTTACACATGTTCTGTTCAGCCGCCTTCTTGCTGCGTTTTTCGCTAATGTCGGCCCTTTTATGTCATCACATGCCTTAATATGATCGGTGGGATTTTTCCACAATCTAACACACAATACTCTGACACTATTTATGATGGGTGCATCGTTTCAGGCGTTTCCTATTTTACTCTGATGAGCCAGGAGAATCCAAGAGATCAGCAGTTACAGAAATCCTCAAACCAGCCCATCTGGTACCAACAATCATGACATGTGATTATCTAATCAGCCAATCGTGTGGCAGCAGTGCAGTGCATAAAATAATGCAGATACAGGTCAGGAGCTTCACTGTATGTTCACATCAACCATCAGAATGGGGACAAATGTTGATCTCAGTGATTTGGACTGTGGCATGATTGTTGGTGCCAGACGGGCTGGTTTGAGTATTTCTGGGATTTTCACACACAACAGTCTCTAGAATTTACTCCGAATGGTGCCAAAAACAAAAAACATCCCGTGAGCGGCAGTTCTGTGGACGGAAACATCTACAGGTAACTCAGGTAACCGCTCTGTACAATTGTGGTGGGAAGAATAGCATGTCAGAATGCTATTGTAGGATGCGGGTTGGCGCTGTTTTGGCGGCACGAGGGGGTCCTACAGAATATTAGGCAGGTGGTTTTAATCTTGTGGCTGATCGGTGTATTACATAAAGAGACTGAAGTGATTGAGACAGCCGAAATAATTTAGATGGAGAATACTCCACAGTTCTTCTAAGAAGCTTGAAACATCCGATCTGCCAACAACCAAGAAAGTAGTTTAAGCAGCTTCTTTTACTGATCTCATGTGAACTCTATTCATAGAATGAGGCATAAAGCCTTTGATAACACAGTTTTAAGGTTTTACATTGTTGCGTCCTCATATTTAAATGTACCGCTAAACGCCTCCCACAGCGGTTTGGCCGGTGTCCGGATGTTCGCAAACACTATACCGTTGCACGGCTGTTTTGAACTGATACCCCTGAACGAAGAACGAATGAAGAAGTTCTCCGGAATATATCGGGGCCTTTACTTGACACAGCGTCCTAAAATGTGTATGACCCTCCAATAGCATTGTACATTGGCCGACAATTAGCCACTTTTTGCATGCTTCACTCAACTGCCACAATAATGCAAAATATTTCACAATTATTAAATAAATACATTTGAATTATTATGCATTATTTGTATTAAATTGTCTTTATTGGAGAGCCTTTCTTAGCAAATAATGATTCATGTAATTGTAATTATGTGTATGCCATAATGCATGTTTGTATGTAATTAATTGGACTGAAATGTGTGATGGATTGACAGCGTTCACTACAGCGGACAGTGAATCGCTTTGTTCATCTTCTTCTGTTTAAAGGTCACTCACACACTATCACATTTTCATCACAAATACACACACAGCTTGTGAGTCTCTGAAGACATGCACACTTGAGTGTCTCCCTCCACTTTTAACACCATTCTGTTTCCCCTCTGGCCCAAAATGCACATCAGAAACAGGAAAGAAAGAGAGAGCGAGGCGTCGTAAATGTGTGTTCTGTAAAAGCTGGTGTCTTGAGGACGGATCTGAGAGGTTTTTGTGATTGTGCGTCTGGGGAACGATGTCCCATTTTTTGACAGGAAGCTGCTAATCCAATAATTCCTTTTTATTTTCTCTGACATTATCCTGAGGGAGATAAAACTCTTACGTTCACCGAGCCTTTCAACACGGGTGTATCTCTGACATTGTGTGGAGCAGCCAACAGCGAAGGAAAACAGCTTAATAAGCATATTAAACATTTCTTTATGAAAACGTGTGAAGTTCATGGCATAGAAAATATCATTAGCTCAGTATAAAACCATAGAAGTCAATGTCAAATCCTCACAAAAAGATCAAACGTGTATGAGAGAGAGGTTCAGTTTAGTTAGAATTCGGTGCAGCGAGCATGTGAACATTTTGGGTCGGGTGATCAGACACTGACCGAAGCATTTTATCTTTCAGCTGGACAAAAAAAAAATCTCTTTTGTTTTTAGTTCAAACGTTCCCATGAGAACATCATCATGGGAAATAAAGCAGAGTGAGTTTTCTTGACAATTTGTTCAGGAATTGATGTGTTTGCCAACACACACACACACACACACACACACACACACACACACACACACACACACACATCACACACACACACACACACACACACACACACAATCACACATATATACACACAATCACACACTCTCATACACACACACAATCACACTCTCATACACACACACACATACACAATCACACACACACAATCACACACACACAATCACACTCTCATACACACAATCACACACTCTCATACACACACACAATCACACTCTCATACACACACACATACACAATCACACACACAAACACAATCACACTCTCATACACAAACACACACACAATCACACTCTCATACACACACACACACAATCACACATACACACAATCACACACACACACACATACACACAATCACAAACAAACACACACACACACATAAACAATCAAACACACAATTACACTCGCACACACACTCATACAATCACACACACACACAGATACACACAATCACACACACAATCACACACACACTCTCATACACACACAATCACACACTCATACAATCACACACACACACAGATACACACAATCACACACACACACTCTCATACACACACACACAATCACACACACACACACACACATACAATCATACACACACAAACACACATACACACACACACACACAATCACAAACACACACTATCACACAATCACACATAAACAATCACACACACACTCTCTCATACACACACACACATACACACACAAACACACACACACACACAATCACACAAACAATCACACACACTCTCTCATACACACACATATACACAATCACACACACACTCTCATACACACACACACACACACACACACACATCACACACACATACAATCAAACAAACAAACACACACACACACATTAACTAACATCTATGTTTATAAGCACAAATACGACTCAAGTCATATGAAAGAGATTTTTGGCTTTGGTCACTTTAATAAATGTCTACAATATTTCAGTATGATTTTATTTGTCCTTGTTCAAAGTATAAAGTACATAAAGTTCAGTAATCATTATTTCTGTGTATGCACAAATGCACATAAAGGCAATGTTCCTACAAACATGTGACAGCTGACAGAAGCGTTAACTATGAGTGCAACTAAAGACTCTTGTTGTAGTTTATCATGAAGGTTATGAAAGTCAGTTTTACAAACAAGAAATACAATCAACATCACACACACACACACACACACACACACACACACACACACACACACACACAATCTCTACATCTGTAGGTCTGTAATTATGCACCTTAATTTAATTGGCTGAATGCGACGAGGTCAGCATGAATGAGTAATGAGCAGATTACTGTAGTAATGTTATTACGAGATGTTTCAGGACAGGAAGAGGAACACTGGAGTAATCATTGTGTTCTATCACAGAACATGTCACGCTGTTCTAGAACATATTCTAAATGGGATCGCATCATACTCTTCTGTTCTCGCCAAATTAAGACAATTATAATTAGACTTCACATTTTCTTCTAGTGCAAATCTCACCGACACATAAATCTCGACTGAAATATTGACCTGTTGCACACTAATATATCACTATGGTGTAATATTGCATTAATATAATATAATATTCATGTTGGCTGCGTTCCACAAACATCAGTGTATGTAAAATGAACCAACACTAGTTGACCAAAAAGAGACATTTACATTTAGATTTAGTCATTTAGCAGATGCTTTTATCTAAAAGGCAAAAAAAAAAAATTATTCATTTGAATTATTTGGTCATATTTTTACATTTTAAATATTACTTTTGTCATTCTACCTCTGTGAAATATGTTCCACGTTTTTAAAGGATCATCGTATCCCTATTTTATTGAGATGATATGAGCCTTGGGTCCTTGAATAATGTATAATGTGGTGTATAAAGGGCAGCCGGTGGACTTTGTAGTGCCCCTCTAGGGTAAGATGGTGCACCTCTAGGGTAAGATGCTGCCACTCTAGGGTAAGATGGTGCCCCTCTAGGGTAAGATGGTGCCCCTCTAGGGTAAGATGGTGCCCCTCTAGGGTAAGATGGTGCACCTCTAGGGTAAGTTGGTGCCCCTCTAGGGTAAGATGGTGCACCTCTAGGGTAAGATGGTGCACCTCTAGGGTAAGATGGTGCACCTCTAGGATAAGTTGGTGCCCCTCTAGGATAAGATGGTGCACCTCTAGGGTAAGATGCTGCCACTCTAGGGTAAGATGGTGCCCCTCTAGGGTAAGATGCTGCCACTCTAGGGTAAGATGCTGCCCCTCTAGGGTACGATGGTGCCCCTCTAGGGTAAGATGCTGCCACTCTAGGGTAAGATGGTGCACCTCTAGGGTAAGTTGGTGCCCCTCTAGGATAAGATGGTGCACCTCTAGGGTAAAATGCTGCCACTCTAGGGTAAGATGGTGCACCTCTAGGATAAGTTGGTGCCCCTCTAGGATAAGATGGTGCACCTCTAGGGTAAGATGCTGCCACTCTAGGGTAAGATGGTGCACCTCTAGGGTAAGTTGGTGCCCCTCTAGGGTAAGATGCTGCCACTCTAGGGTAAGATGGTGCACCTCTAGGATAAGTTGGTGCCCCTCTAGGATAAGTTGGTGCCCCTCTAGGGTAAGATGCTGCCACTCTAGGGTAAGATGGTGCACCTCTAGGGTAAGTTGGTGCCCCTCTAGGATAAGATGGTGCACCTCTAGGGTAAAATGCTGCCACTCTAGGGTAAGATGGTGCACCTCTAGGATAAGTTGGTGCCCCTCTAGGATAAGATGGTGCACCTCTAGGGTAAAATGCTGCCACTCTAGGGTAAGATGGTGCCCCTCTAGGGTAAGTTGGTGCCCCTCTAGGATAAGATGGTGCACCTCTAGGGTAAGATGCTGCCCCTCTAGGGTAAAATGCTGCCACTCTAGGGTACGATGGTGCCCCTCTAGGGTAAGTTGGTGCCCCTCTAAGGTAAGATGGTGCACCTCTAGGATAAGATGGTGCACCTCTAGGGTACGATTGCTGCACCTCTAGGGTAAGATGCTGCCCCTCTAGGGTAAGATGCTGCCCCTCTAGGGTACGATGGTGCACCTCTAGGGTACGATGGTGCCCCTCTAGGGTACGATGGTGCACCTCTAGGGAGTTGGTGCCCTACGCAGACTGCGTAGTCTGCTTATAGAGAGCGGTGGTACTGTGTATGACAATCACTCGTAAAAGACTTCAAACAGACAATTCATTGTTGTTATAGCAATTATAATCAAAGCTTTTTATATAATTATTTGTTTGACAAAAGAGACACATTAAAGGGATAGTTAATACAAAAATGAAACATTTCTCATCATTTACTCACCCTCATGCTATCCCATATGTATGTCCATATACAAGTCAAACAGGTGTAAACCTTTCAGCTCAAAAAGCACATAAAGGCAGCATAGCAGTAAGCCATGTCTTCAGAAGTGATATGATAGGTGTGGGTGAGAAACAGACCAATAGTTAAGTACTTTTTTTTTTACTATAAATTCCCCTCCCTGCCCAATAGGTGGCGATATGCACAGCAAATGTCAATTGCCAAAAACAAAAGAAGACCTCTTAGGAGAGAAAAGTGCTTGAAAGTGGAGATTTATATTAAAAATGGGCTTAAATATGAATATGTTTCTCACGCACACCTATCATATCGCTTCAGAAGACATGGATGAAACCACTGGAGACGTATGCATCACTTTTATACTGCTTTTATGTGCTTTTTGGAGCTTCAAAGTTCTGGTCACCATTCATTTGCATTGTGAGGACCATAAAAGAGTTGAGATAGTCTACTTAAAAAAGAAAGTGACACACAGGACAAACCTTGGAAAGAGCTTTTCACCATTAAGACTATTACCATTATTGTTATTAATCAATCATTAGTTCTATATAATGAGATCACTGGATGCATTTGCATGTTTTCATTCATGGTGTTAATCACTCACGAACATAAATATACTTTGTCTCCAGTGTTGACTGGCTAAATGGGCGTGGCCACTCAATCTTTACTGTGATTAGCCGTTTCCTGGGTGGGTGTGACCAGCGTCGAGCTATATTTCGTAATAACAGGACACGCCCACATCTCACCTCTTCGCATCAAATTCATCACACCACTCGCTTGCCATTTGTTTCATGTACATTGAGAATTCAGAAGCTGCTCATTAACATAATTAATGCATATGCAAATCTAAATCTCTCTGTCCTTCCGTTATGTGTTCTATAACTCAAAACCAGCTCATTTGGTTAATGGGACGGTCCAAACACGCCTGCATGCAAATAAAGCTACTAATAAACACAAACACACAAGAGAGACATTTGCTACTGTCAGCCAGAAGATATAAAATCACTGGATGTAAACAAAAGCATTCAAATAATCTAATTAATCTGGCAATATGATATCTAGGTGGGTGTGCGTGTGATGCTGAACCGCTGATTTATGATGATGATGATGTGCGCAACATTTATATAATTTTACTGTTACTGTATCATGTGACCAATAAGAGTCTATCAGGCTGGACTCTACCTTGTATATAAAGCATTGTAAGGACATCTCATTGGCGTTCATTGTCCTTAAAGGGATTGTTCCAAACCTCTTTCCATGGAAACACAAAAGGGAAATTGCAATAATGTACTGATCGTTTTTTTGTGTGCTGTTGAAATGAATGGGGCCGGAGCTTTCAAGCTTCAAAAAGGACACAAAAGCACCATTAAAGTATCATAAAAGTGGTCCATATGAATAGTGCTCTTTTATCCACTCTTCTGATGGAACAGACTGAAATTAAAGTCGTTATAGAGCGCAACAGTGCCTGCTCTCATTTTCAGCCATCTCAGTTATGGAAGTATTTTTCCCATTTATTCTCCCAACAGGGATTTCATCATATACTTCATAAAAGAGTTCTAAGTCATAAACCAAACCAACAAGCTCTTCCGGCACTATCAGGGCTGGACTGGTACTGTGGCATACCAGGCATTTTCCCGGTGGGCCGACGCACTTTGTGTAGAAACGATCGGGCCGTGATAACCTAAAATGAGCCGCGCGGTATGCAGAACGGACCACAAAACAACGCCGCGATATGCAGAAAAGGCCAGTGAACCCAACCCACCAGTTGCCCCTCTAGGGTAAGATGCTGCCCCTTTAGGGTAAGATGGTGCCCCTCTAGGGTAAGATGCTGCACCTCTAGGGTAAGATGCTGCCCCTCTAGTGTAAGATGCTTCCCCTCTAGGGTAAGATGCTTCCCCTCTAGGGTAAGATGGTGCACCTCTAGGGTAAGATGCTGCCCCTCTAGGGTAAGATGCTGCACCTCTAGGGTAAGATGCTGCCCCTCTAGTGTAAGATGGTGCACCTGTAGGGTAAGATGCTTCCCCTCTAGGGTAAGATGCTGCCCCTCTAGGGTAAGATGCTGCCCCTCTAGGGTAAGATGGTGCACCTCTAGGGTAAGATGGTGCACCTCTAGGGTAAGATGCTGCCCCTCTAGTATAAGATGGTGCACCTCTAGGGTAAGATGCTGCCCCTCTAGTGTAAGATGCTGCCCCTCTAGGGTAAGATGCTGCCCCTCTAGGGTAAGATGGTGCACCTCTAGGGAAAGATGCTGCCCCTCTAGGGTAAGATGGTGCCCCTCTAGGGTAAGATGCTGCCCCTCAAGGGTAAGATGCTTTCCCTCTAGGGTAAGATGCTTCCCCTCTAGGGTAAGATGCTGCCCCTCTAGGGTAAGATGGTGCACCTCTAGGGTAAGATGCTGCCCCTCTAGGGTAAGATGCTGCCCCTCTAGGGTAAGATGCTTTCCCTCTAGGGTAAGATGCTGCCCCTCTAGGGTAAGATGGTGCACCTCTAGGGTAAGATGGTGCCCCTCTAGGGTAAGATGGTGCACCTCTAGGGTAAGATGGTGCCCCTCTAGGGTAAGATGCTGCCCCTCTAGGGTAAGATGGTGCCCCTCTAGGTTAAGATGCTGCCCCTCTAGGGTAAGATGGTGCACCTCTAGGGTAAGATGCTTCCCCTCTAGGGTAAGATGGTGCCCCTCTAGGGTAAGATGCTGCCCCTCTAGGGTAAGATGGTGCACCTCTAGGGTAAGATGCTGCCCCTCTAGGGTAAGATGGTGCACCTCTAGGGTAAGATGGTGCACCTCTAGGGTAAGATGCTTCCCCTCTAGGGTAAGATGCTGCCCCTCTAGGGTAAGATGGTGCACCTCTAGGGTAAGATGGTGCACCTATAGTGTAAGATGGTGCCGCTCTAGGGCAAGATGCTGCCCCTCTAGGGTAAGATGGTGCACCTCTAGGGTAAGATGGTGCCCCTCTAGGGTAAGATGGTGCACCTCTGGGGTAAGATGCTTTCCCTCTAGGGTAAGATGGTGCACCTCTAGGGTAAGATGCTGCCCCTCTAGGGTAATATGGTGCCCCTCTAGGTTAAGATGCTGCCCCTCTAGGGTAAGATGCTGCCCCTCTAGGGTAAGATGCTGGTCACAGTGTTTACTAATGTGTATTAAAAATCTCTGAGGTGAACCGCAACATTATATAACTTTGATTTGAAGCAGAAAAGTATTTAAAAATCAAACAAAAAGACGAAAGTACAAGACTGTGTACTTTATGACTTTCATGAGGGAATGAACTACTATCCTATCGAATTTAATACGATTGAAACATATTAAACCATTGATTTAAAGTTGTTGATTATAAATATAAGTTTTTAACCTCAACCCCATCATAAGCATTTACCATCAATGAACAGCATCAGAGCTCAATACTCTCCATGGCACTTTTATTAGAGAGGTTGCGATGCAAGTCTGGTAAACAAATAGTTTAGACCAATTTTGTGAGCTGGATCAGTAAATTCATCAAAAAGATCTGATACAAAAGAACAATCGGTCACACATTTGAACTCACAAGCTTCTCATTGGTTTTGTTGACACCATATGCCTCTATTCGCATGCACATATTTAAGGTGCATGAACAACAGTACATTCAGAATCACATTTTTAGAAAAGGTTCCAATTAAAGAGGCCATTGACACATCAGTCCGACACGGTGACACCATCAAACTTGCAATGAATCAATTTTATTGACATCCTAATAAAAATGACTGACACATCTGTGGTTAATGTGATCTTGGTTTAATCAGATGTGACTGAATTAAATAATGATATTATGGCATACCTTTCCCATGTCCTCAAACTGTTTACACACACTCTCTCTCAAACACACACTCACTCACATTAAGGCTAGGGTATACTTTGGTTTTTCGTGTACCGTTCTGTCTAGGGACGTGCCAAAATGAGTAAGTCAATCTTCCATCATGCTATCTGATAGGCTAGATGGATATCTGCAGTGCAGTGTGAGCATCGACGACCAACGTGGATTTGACAATGTTTGTTTCAATTAAAAATCAAGAAAGAGAGTCCTATCGAAACTTCGACAAGCAGGCGACTTTTACAACAAAGTGATGGAGATGAATGGATTTTGTGTTCAAGTAAAGGTAAATTAATATATTACAAATCTGTGTTATTGATATTAGGTCATAGATGGGTCATGAGTGTATGTAGTGGTGATATGTATGGGCAGCTGTGGCTCAGGTGGTAGAGCGGGTCGGCCACTAATCGCAGGGTTGGTGGTTTGATTCCCGGCCCACTCGACTCCACATGCCGAAGTGTCCTTGGGTAAGACACTGAACCCCAACTTGCTCCCAATGGCAGGTTAGCGCCTTGCATGGCAGCTCTGCCGCCATTGGTGCATGAGTGTGTGTGAATGGGTGAATGGGACACAGTGTAAAGCGCTTTGGTAATCGCTAAGGTTAAAAAAAAGCGCTTATATAAATGCAGACCATTTACCATCTCGCAGTCGTGTCTTTCTTGTGTTGTGTCTGTTTTATAGTTCTACCGTTAGGGTGAAGTATCTGTTTAAAAACAAGGGATGTTGACTGTCGTGTCTATGTTACAAGTGTCTTGTGCATTCAGGGTAAGATTGTTGTCTTTGGTGGTCAGATTGGTTAATTGCTGCTGTCCATTCCAGTGGTTCTGAAGTGTGGGAAGAGTGACCTGTGAGGCCTACTCATTTTTGTTTTCTTTTCGTTGCATGTCAAAACAAGCTCTTCCGGCACTATCAGGGCTGGACTGGTGCACACCGGGCATTTTCCCGGTGGGTCGACGCACTTTGGGGCCCATCAGGCCATCGGGAGAACCAAGCGGGTCAGTGGCTGGGCCGCGAAATGGGCCGAATGGCCCGCGATAAGCTAAAATGAGCCGGCGCATTATGTAGAACGGACCACAAGATGGCGCTGTGCTATGCAGAAAAGGCCAGCGAACCCAACCCCCACCCCCGCCTCCCTCAACAACTTCTGGGCCAGTTGCTATGTAAAATCCCGGGCCGATTTCTCTTCCCAGTCCAGCCCTGGGCACACCAGTTTATTGCATGATTTAATAGACATTAACATGCTCGACTCAATATGAGAAAATCTTTAATTTGTGTGATATGAGCAAAATTACTGTCCTGAATTTTTAAATTTGGTAATGAAGTTCATAATTGTCTCCATTGACTGGTGGGTTCCAAGGCAACAATTTACATCTATAACATTTCCGTGACATTACACTAACCCGTATGTGTTAGTCGAGCCATTCATAGTACACTCTTTTGTCCACGGTCCCATACGGATGCGCTCAACACATGCGCACTACCGCTATGCAATACTCTTTAGAACAGCCGACGGCAGGCGTATTTGCAGATAAAGCGCTAAGACGCGGACTACCCACGTTACTACAAAATCTAGACAGCGCGCAGACAGTACGCATGTACAAGAGATTTGTATCACGCTCACGGTGCATGAGATGTAGCGGCACACAAAAAACCAATGTACACTTTTTGCCTTTAGGCTTTGCACGTGTAGACATACCTAGAGGTACAAATCAGCACATCCACACTCAATAACACAAACAGTGCATAAACACACAGAACACAAACCTAAAGAAGTAGTTCACCCCAAAAATGTAATTTACTCACCCTTTTGATACAAACCCGTATGACTTTCTTTCTTATGCGTTCACGGCGGCAGGTGTGTTCACGTGACAACACAGCTAACGATTTTTGGTTACCAGAACGTTCTGGGAACGTTAGTTTATGTTTGTCATAACAATAGAACCTAAAGAGAACTTCTAGATCGTTATGAATTGGTTCCGAAAAATCTACCAAATGGGAACCAAATGCTAATGTTAGGGGAACGTTGTGTGTTTGCTGGGAACTCCTATTTGTTTCGTTGTTTCGTGAAAATCAGCCACTGTGATTGAAGGTGCAACAAACGTCAGGATTTTCATAGAAAGCAGTGTTAATCTCGTCAACGAAATCAATGACGAAAACGTTCGTTGACAAAGTTTTTTTTTTATTTTGTCAACGATAATGAAGATGAGTCGAAAAACCGTGCGTTCACACCAGAGACGGCGAGAGAGTCAAATCGACCGGAAGTCATTCATTTTCAATGACAGCCAGCGTCTCTCGGCGGCGAGAAGCGGCGCGGCGAGTCTTGGGCGGTGTGGGCGTCAGATGGAAGTTCAAGTGCAGTCAACATTGTGGTAATGAGCTGTGACGTGGTTCGGCGGCAACCTATTGAAGAGTTCATGAGGATATACGCTACTTGTGATAGGTCGGCAAAAAGTAAATGGTCGACATGTCTGGATGTTTAAATTGCGGCCCCTTTAAATATAGTCCACAAAACATTCTGAACAAAAGAGTGTCCACGAGCGTCTTCGAATGTTGAAGGCAGGGCAGCCAGAGCGAATTTTGACACTCTCGCCGCTTCTGGTGTGAACGCACGGAAAGGCGCATGACGATAATTTAACGATTATTTTAAAGCATACTGTTGACGAAAATCTGATATTAACAGTGCAAGATATAATCAGAAAAATCTAGAGAATCTGTATATAGAAGAATATATTAGATATGAATTCGAATAATCCAGTATGTTGAGGATTTACCCGCTTGAGCTGCGTGAGTAATGAACCGCTTCAAAGCGGGGCAAATACCTCATTCAAACGCATTATATTTATAAAAGAGTTTAATCGCTATATCCATATAACATATATGTAATATAACAATATCTGCACAGTGAAGTTAATGAACAGGTCCATTTGAACTACTGTAAATGACATGTAATTTGCATTGCGCAACTTGTCTTGTGACTACACTGTTTCCTTAAGAAACACGCTACACGCAATGTAATATCCTTTTACAAAAAATGAACAAGTCTCTTAAAAGCATGCATTTTTTTCTAAATGTTTGAATATTGGATACATTTGGTCTGTTACAGGAAGGAGGTCAAGTACCTTGGGGTCTTGTTCACGAGTGAGGGGACAATGGAGCGGGAGGTTAGCCGGAGAATCGGGGCAGCGGGGGCGGTATTGCACTCGCTCTATCACACCGTTGTCACGAAAAGAGAGCTGAGCCGGAAGGCAAAGCTCTCGATCTACCGGTCAATTTTTGTTCCTACCCTCACCTATGGTCACGAAGGCTGGGTCATGACCGAAAGAACTAGGTCACGAGTACAAGTGGCCGAAATGGGCTTCCTCAGAAGGGTGGCGGGCTTCTCACTTAGAGATAGGGTGAGGAGCTCAGTCATCCGTGAGGAGCTCGGAGTAGAGCCGCTGCTCCTTTGCGTCGAAAGGAGTCAGTTGAGGTGGTTTGGGCATCTGGTAAGGATGCCCCCTGGCCGCCTCCCTAGGGAGGTGTTTCAGGCATGCCCAGCTGGGAGGAGGCCTCGGGGAAGACCCAGGATTAGGTGGAGAGATTACATCTCCACACTGGCCTGGGAATGCTTCGGGGTCCCCCAGTCAGAGCTGGTTAATGTGGCTCTCCGACCGCCCGGAGCGGTAGAGCAGCTGCCAGGGGCGGAGGAGTGTCCCCATTTGCCGCCAGAAAAGCGGAGGCATGTTCTACCCGCTGGGGGTCGACGGTTTCACTCCGGTTCGCCCGGGGTTGAAGCGGCTGTTGTCCGCCTGAGTGTGGAGGAGTGTTCGAGGACCACGCGACGGTACATCAGAGAACCGGTGAGTGAGCTTTTTCTCTCTCTCCTCTCTCTCTCCCTTTCGCACCGTGTTGGCCTTTTCCCTCGCCTATTTTGTTTTTCAACATAAATGATATTTTAATGAGAAACTTAAACCAAAAGCACAAACATAAACACACATGACGGACATGCCCGTAATTCTCTCTCTCTCAAACCATCGTCACCGGCCGCCTTTATCCCGAGCGCGCCTCATCAGGCCGATTGGGGACCGGGCGCGTGATATTCCGACCCGGCCCCACCCCCCTCCGCTCCACACTCACCAAAACCTTTTGGACTTGCTTTCTTACGTGTTCACTGTGGCATGCGTTTACGCGAGAACTTTCATTGTTTTTAGCGCTAAACTATGCAAGTTTTTTTTCATGAAACTGTAAACGTGTTTCTCTCGTAGTGATCATGAATGAGCAATGAACGAATGAGCATGAAATTTGTTCCTTATGCGTTCACAGTGGCACACATTAACGCAAGTACTTATTATTATTATATCACTTATTTTAGGTGCTAAACTATGCAAGTTCTATTCACTGTAAACGAGCTACTCTAGTTGTGCTCATGAATGCGCTACAGACAATAGGATTTTCATCTTAAAATTACGTACATTTTGGGTTGTTTCTCGACAAACCCAGTATGACTTTCTTTCTTGTGCGTTCACGCGAGAACTTTATTTATCACACAACAGCATTATTTTTAGCGCTAAACAACGCTGAACAAATTTCTCTCATAGTGCTCGTAAACGTGCAACGAACGTCAGGATTTTAATGGAAAAAGACTAAAATTAACGTTTGTTTCCCACCAAAACCTTTACGACTTTCTTTTTTATGCGTTCAGTTGCTTGCGTTCACGCGAGAACTTGAAATGTAGCATTTTTAGTGCAAAATTTTGTGAACGAGCTTCTCTCGTGCTCATGATCGCGCGACAAACTTGAGGATTTTTATTGGAAATTGGCTTACATTTTAGGTTGTTTCACCTACACCTTCTGGACCTTCTCGGGTCTTTCTTATGCATTCACAGCGGGACACGTTCACGTGAGAACTTTATTTAACTTTAAATTATATATAACGTTCAACAATGCAAGTTTTCGCGTGAAAACGTGTCACTGAGAACAAATTTATCTAATAGCGCTCATACAGTAAACACGCAACAGACTGAAAAATGACTTAAAATATGAAACACGAGTCGAATAGATTAATTTTATGATCTTTTGGGTCCTTGTTTAAGCATTAAAGTGAGTTTCTATCACCTGCTGTTAATATTTATATTGAAAAGACCGAAATATTGATTAAAATTCATACATTTGTGTTCTGTATGAGAAAGAAATATGGGTTTGGAACGAGAACAAGGGGGCGCAAATATTGACAGAATTTACATTTTTGGGTGGACTGTTCCTTTAAACACAAAGTAGGGGACAACACACACACACACACACACACACACACACACACACACACACACACATACATACAATCTAACAGTGGTTAATAATACAAGGACACACAAAAGGGAAGTAACAATGTTTGGAAACACACATTCACACATATACTCTGGATCTAAGCATGATTAATAGTTGGACACACACATAAACACAAATAAAGGATGTAAAATTGTGTAGTTAGTGGAAATAAATGAGTTTAGGAGTAATGTGTGTGTATTTGGAGAGTAAAGGCACCAAGTTATGCATGTGAATTCTACATCCTGCAATGCTGCAAGCAATGTGTGTGTTTACATTAATTTGTCCATAGTATTTGTACTGTATGTGTTCACTAGAGTACTATTATATGTTGTGTTTGTCGTTGCTAGCGATGTTATTGAGCAGAAGGCTTTATTTGAAATATATATATATATATATATATTTATGTTTTTAATGTCTTTTTAGAACACAATTGTCCATGGCTCCATAAAGAGGGCGGGGCAGGAATGTCCTCTCTGTCCCCTGCGTTCGTCTATCACCTCTGGGGCCAAAGCTCCGGATCGAGAGGCGGGGCTTCCAGTTGCCATAGGCAACACTAGTCTATGTGATGTCATAGCAAATGGACGGGGCCATCTCAGAGGCTAGTCTCCCGTAAAAACATGGTCCCAATGTTATAGGACACTTTGCGTACGGGGACGGAGCGAGTGCTGGTGAGGGAGGCGTGGTTCTGGGATTTGCCCGCCTCCAGAAAATAGCAGATTCCCAGGATCTCTTTGGGGAAGTTGTCGGGAAGCTCCTGCCTGGAGCGAGGGACGAAGGAGAACGAGCGATCGTCACGCAAGAGTCTGAAAAACAAAAATAATGAAAGAAGGTTCAACAAATTCACTCATAATTGATTTACTATGACATAAAGTACACAGCAAGTGTGTGTGTGTGTGTATGTTTGTGAACTGTTTAGCTGTCTGCACCAACATTAAGTTGAAGCCCAAACAGGACCCATACTGGAGAACGTGCGACCTGACCAGTATGTCAAATTTGTATTTTATGAAAATCATAGTAGTCAATATTTGTAACATTATTTTAATAGTAAACATTCAGTTTTAACACTTTATTAGGATGTGTGTGTGTGTGTGTGGGTGGGGGGGGGGTTGAGTGGATACAATGAGGTTTGGTGACCTTGTGCACACTTGTTAAGTTTGTACAGAGATGATTTCACCTCTAAAAAACTAAATTGTGCCAAAAAATGACCAAAACAGCAATTGCTATTGGGATGGCCAATGGGGTGGCCAGGCTTCGGTCCATGGTGGCCAGATGCATGCTAAAACACATTAGTTGCGAACAGCCCCTATCTCGGGTGTCTGTGAGTGAGTGCGCGTTCACGAAACAAGTTAGGTTAACATTAAAAAATTATATTATATATTAAATAAATTTGGCCTTTGTTATATTAAATATATATTATCAAAACATTTATAATAATAATAATAATAATTATGTATTTTTTCATTAATAACAAACCAAACCCTTAGTTAAGCTTGGGAAAATGTACCCGAACTCATCTCGAAACCCGATCCTTTTTTCAGGTCCCGTCGGGCTCGAGTCAGGTAGCAGACCTCTAGTACCGTTGAGGACGTGTGTTAGTGTAGGTGTGTGCATGCATGTGCATATATTGGTGTGTGAATGTGTGGACAAGCGTGTTGGCGTTCTGTATATCTGAGCTTGATTATTCATGTCGAGTATGTGGTGAATGCTGCAAACGCAGGTGCTCGTTGGTGCATTCTGAATCCTGCACACACACACACACACACACACACACACACACACACACACACACACACACACACACACACACACACACACACACGTATGTATCTGTATGAGCAGATCTTCAGAGCTGCACTTGACTGCAGAGTATTGTCCTTGAAGCAGGTTGCCATAGAAACAGGTGTGACTCTCTCCACTGTGCCAGAGTTACACATCAGAAAAACTGACACGTGTGTGTGTGTGTGTGTGTGTGTGTGTGTGTGTGCTCACTGGTATGTGGTTGGGCTGACGTTGATGCAGCGCGGATGACTGCCCGATTCAAACTTGCTGGCCAGCGTGACGTTATTTCCAAACAGACAGTAGCGTGGCATCTTCACACCCACGACACCAGCCAGCACTGAACCCGAGTGGATACCAATGCGCAACTACAGAGAGAAAGAGAGAGTAACATTAGCAATCGCTTTTTTCCAAAACCTAGTGAGCTGCCTTGCTATCTATTGTCTACATGCAGCTATTTTCTAAGGCAGCATTGCAATTGAAATGTAACCTCGGTAGGGACAGGAATCATAAGGAATTTAGCAATTCCAGTTCCTCAATGGTTCCATTAATGTCATTTTAATGAAGCAATATTTGGGAATAAGAGATGTCCCAATACAATTTTGAGAACGAATACGAGTACCTTTTCGGTACTCGCCTTTCAAAATATTTTTTTTTTAATTCCACATCAACAGATTGTAACAGATGTAACATGCCTAATAAATAAATATTTTTTTCATCCTTTCATTCTCATTGAACTTTGTATTTTGAATCACTTTCCACTCCTAATTAATCTACAAACGAATAGCAAAAAAAACATGTATCCAATCAGAATGTATTCCTCGATGCTTACAAGCAAAGTGTGACCACTGTTTCACAAATCGCATGCAGGAAGCCGCTCTCCTTAGCCAAACCAGTGCATGAGTCTGAACTCCACCCCGTCAGGCCTTCAGAATTTCTACAGACTCCCTAAACAGAGCAGTGAATAGGCATCTAAAGTCAAGATTGTCAGATTCATCAGCCAATCAGGTTGATTTATTTGTTCTTGTGGGTGTGGTCTGAAGGATATGTCCCAGTCGAGGCCTTCTAGCTGGCCTTGAGTGACGCAATGATTCGCTTTAAGTGATGTATGTAATTGCAGAGCAGAGGAGGGTGGGGACGACGCACGCCTGGTCCCCAATCAACCCGATGGGGCGTGCGAGGGATAAAGGCGCCGGTGACGACAGTTCGAGAGAGAGAGAGAATTATGGGCAGCTGCCCTGTATGTGTTTGTCTGTGTCTTTTTATTTGATTAAATATTATTTATATTGTTAGTCCGGTTCTCGCCGCCTCCTTTCCCTTTAACCCCCTTAAAGTAATTTGAAAGCGAAGAGCACGAGACCTTGCTGACGAGTCGGCTGTCATCTGCTGGTATCGCCGTTGAGAAAAAGACCCTTATAGATTTAAAAACCTGAGATATTCTGCATGATCATACGATTGATTAATTAAACAGGAAATGAGGACTGATTTTCACTTCAAGTAAATTGGTAAGTGCTTTTTGCATTGTAGCAACATCAGGAGTTTTCGAAGTGTAAATTAGGCTGCGGATCAAGTTTTGAAAAGTAACCGTGTACCCTGACATAACAAAATGTATTGCAAGTACAAGGCTGTGGAATTAACGCATTAATTCAGTGTGATTAATTTTACAAAAAATGAATGCAATTAATCGCACTGCCCCCGGACCATAATAAGGAAGATTCCTGAGAAACGCAAGCTTGTAGTACCACCTGTTTACTCCAGAGGGCAGTAAGTGAAACTTCAGCTGTATGAGCAACACACAGTTTATACAGTGAAAAAAACCTTCAGTAACATGCGTTACGTTCTGGCGTTGAAAACACTCTAAAGGGATCTTAAGATGTGTTCTAAGATTGAGTATTAAACTATATTTAACTTGACACATTTAATGTGTCATCTTAGACATCTGATGCAGGTGTACATTGACGATCCTTAAACAAGCCCTCATAATTAATCTCCAACTGACTGACAAATTCACTTGTGAAATGGATTGCTGTGAACTGTATGACAATGATTGACTTATGATCAATAATATGGAAGTAAACAATACATTGTATTCTAAAGACGCTTTTTGTATCTTATCAATGATGAACTCTTCTGTCACAAGAATGAAATGCATTTTAATTATCTGAATATTTTTTATTTTATATATATATGTATATCATTTTTAAATATTTAAAGATTACTATGTATAATTATATATTGATATAAATATGTATAATCATTATATATTTAATTATTTTTATATGAGGGGCTTTCTCAACAAATATTTGTATATGCGATTAAATGCGATTAATTAATTGGGACACCATGTAATTAATTCGATTAAAAATTTTAATAGATTGATAGCCCTAATTGCAAGCTAAATCGCAAATATTATTAGAGAGCTTTTTCTTGGTATTAGTCCTCCTTGGTTCTGGCTTTCATGCAAGACATGTTTTTAAAATGTCTGTTGGTATTATTAGTTGACTGCCACATAATGTATGACGTGCATGTGGCGTCTTATTCAATGTGAAACTGTGTTTTCTTAATGGCATGAATGGCATGAACGGGCTATGGCTGTGTTCAAACAAATTAATTCATTACAACTTACAATATACAATATTATTTTTATCAAATGAAGTGCTTTTATTCAGAACCTCACAGCACAATCCAAAATACAACATTGGGGTTATTTTTGTCAATTAAAGTGCTGCACAACAGAGCATTTCATTTGTGAGATATTGCTTGAATATTATACAATTACTATGAATTAATTATTATTATTATTACTTTTTTCATTTAAATTGAGCTTTTATTTTGGCGGAAGCTTTTATTTTGAAGCCCTCACGTTTATGTGTGTATTTGACGGTAGCTTCTCATTTTCGGAAAAGCAGGTCACTACGTGACCCAGTGTGATAATTAAACTGCAAAAGGCTGTTATTTAATTGAATATGTAGTCTGTATGTGCTGTGCACTACAAAGTGAAATAGCGCTCTGCTCAATGTCATCTGCTACAAACAGAGTGCCCAATAATCATGATGGTGTTTTTCGTGTATGAGTCAAGGGGCTTTAATAAGTACAAACACTTTATGTCAGCACAACACTGGCTCCACACGCACATGCAAACATATATTTATCTAATTGAATCGCAGCCTTTACAGTTTTACAAGCACGAGTACATGAGCGTGGTATCGGACCCGATTCCGATACCAATATCGGTGAAGTTTGACGTTTGCTCCGTGTTTTGTTTTTACCGTGTCATGTCCATTCGACACAACATCGGGGTATTCTCGCACCTAAATCATGCGAAAGTAACCAGGTAACAGTTAAATCAAATGATACAGTAGCACATTTTTTTAGATATTTGGGTGTGTATTTTTATGCTTTGACGACTAGTTTTTTGTGCCCTTCACGTGTGGAGCGCAACTTGTTACTGTCTATATAGTGCACTCTAAAGATGTCTCATATGTGGTTACATTTCAGTTAGGATGTGGAATTTATAACAACATTTCTGAACATTACACATATGCACGCATAGGTCTACTGCATGAACTGAACCTTAAGATGCCTGTGAACGGCAGCGTCATCGAAAGGGCAAAGGATTTCTGATGTTCCCATGTCACGTGGAGTCCATGAATACAAACACATACACATATAATGATGATGCATGGTTGTCCGCAGTGACGACCCTGATATTATTCATGGTCTTGTTGTCACGGTGATGGTGCTGTCAATCACACAAACCGACTAGACTCACAGACAGACATTAAAGCCCAGTTCGGTTTGCAGCATCGTATTCCAATCTTGTCTTGTTTAAACAAACACAATCATTGTTGCGCTCATTACACTATGCAAACAACATAACATGCTCTTAACACACACACACACACACACACAAAACGCATGTGCCTCTCAGAGACACCAATTTGTTCATTGACTCCATCTTAACGATAGCAAACAACAATCCGACAATCAAATAGCGCCAAGCATTTGGAGTATTCGGCCATCTCAGCGGTGACTAGATTCCGATGGATGGACTAGATGGATACAGAAAATGGTACACTGTGCTCAGTACACATACTGCATATTGCTATGAGTAGAACAAATCCTCGGACTCACCTTGATTGGCTTTTCATCGGGCGTCAACACTTCTTCTGACAACTCCATCATCTTAAGAGCCATGAGGGCGATTGGCTTGGCATGGCTGTCAATCTTCCTGTGGAGCCCACCCGCCACACAGTAAGCATCGCCTATAGTTTCAATCTGTTCAGAGATAAAAATAAGATAATTCTTACGGTTGATATACACACAGACATGTGAATCTAATTAAAGGAATGTTCTAGGTTCAATACAAGTTAAGCTCAATCGACAGCCTTTGTGGCATAGTGTTAACCACAAAAATGAATATCAAGTCATCCCTCCTTTCCTTCAAAAGGGGCAAAAATCTGGGTTCCAGTGAGGCTCTTACAATGGAAGTGAATGGGGGCCAGTCTGTAAATGTTTAAAATACTCACCGTTTCAAAAGTTTAGCCACAAGATGTAAACAATACACGTGTTAACATGATATTAGTGTGATAAAATCACTTACTAACCGCATCTGTGTAACTTTGTTGCCATGACGACATAACAATAAACAAATAAAAACAAAGATTTAACAACTTTACAGTTAAAATAATATGCCATTTTTAATAATTTAAAAATAATTTAAGTGCTTTTGTATATCTAATGACGGTATTTTAACCTTGTGCGACCCCACGTCAACATGTGTGGATGTTGAATTTTGGCTTTGCTGTACGCAACGCATAATTTAAACGTATTAAAACTGATTGAATACTGTTCACAAGACTCTAGATTGTAATTTAAGGGTTAAACTTCTGCTGCACGAGTCACGTGAAGTGCTTCTATGGGTGCAAAGCCAACAAAAGTGCCTCTGTTAAGAAATCCCTATACGTTTGTTCATTGAAACCTGTTTAGATGTAAAGAGCAGCGTCTCTAGTTTCATTTGATATGCCGCTTTAAAAAATGCATTCAATTTTCATGCATCAGCGTGCTGATAAACATGATGTCCACATACGTGGATTTTGGGACAGTATTCACTCAAAAGGTGAAAAAACAGGTTAATTATTTCTTCTAGTTATAACTTTCAACATTAACACATCTGTGGGTCATTTCACTTCATTTTAATATCAATTTTGTTATATCTTATTTTCTTATCACTGTACAATACATTCATAAACATTAGTACATGCATTCCTATATTTACTGTACATTATCACAATGAGTTCATCCAAAAGCTGAGAAATGTTGCTTTCAGAGGCTTTATATGGAGTTAGGATGAAAATAAGGTGCATTTTAAACTGTTCTGAGATCAGTGCCGACAGACAGCACACTGGAGGTTAAGTCATGCACTAAATAGGGAGCATCCTATAGCTCTCCTATAACTGTTCTGAGACCAGTGCGGACAGACAGCACACTGGAGGTTAAGTCATTCACTAAATAGGGAGCAAGGGAGCATCCTATAGCTCTCCTATAACTGTTCTGAGACCAGTGCGGACAGACAGCACACTGGAGGTTAAGTCATGCACTAAATAGGGAGCAAGGGAGCATCCTATAGCTCTCCTATAACTGTTCTGAGACCAGTGCAGACAGACAGCACACTGGAGGTTAAGTCATTCACTAAATAGGGAGCAAGGGAGCATCCTATAGCTCTCTATGCAGTTAAGTGCGTTCACTCCTAAAATCTGATCATAAGTTCAGTTTGAGGCTGCAGATGATGTTTGGATCACTCAACATGTTTGACAGACACAGGACGATGATAATCAGATAATACATAGATTCAACATTTATAATGTATCATTTTATATGAACATGATTGGCAGTGATTGGATGATGCTGGACATTACTTTGAATCTGAATTAATTATGATAATTAATGATGTAATGTGTGTAACATATCAAAAACATGAATAACCAACACTCCTGAAACATCTTATTTGATAAGAAAAATCTGACTTTCTATAGCCTGGTATCATTTAAAATATCACAACTTGGTCCCGCTGTCCACATATGAGGACATCCATTTTTAGGAAAACTATTTTTTATTTTTTTTTGCTTGTTTATTAGGTGCTACTCGTTACAAATCAAAAAGGGAAATGGAAATGCACACAGCAGTCATAAAAAAGGATGAATCTCATTAATGTATAACAAGAATGTGTTGTTGTTGTTTACATAATGAGAATTAGTGGGGGAAATGTGTTTAATTGTCATTAAAATAATGTCACAATGCCAAAATATTGAAATTGTCCTTTTGATTTAGGGTGAAGTATGACCCGGACATTTCTCCATGAGATTCACCCAGGCACACCCCCACACGTCCTATTATTTCAAAGCGACACAAACACACTTCGATTTTGCCTCTTGACGCTCGGTGGCGGCTGCTCTCAGATATAACACTGAATAACACTTAACACAAAGCAGGTGAGGGACGCATGAATATGAATATTTCTCTCTGGAGACGAACTGATGCCAACGCTGTACCACAACAACAAGGCATTTACATACAGGAGCAGAAAAGACAAAGAGTGTGTGTGTGTGTGTGTGTGTGTGTGTGTGTATGTGTGTGTCTAGCTCACACACACGTTTGTTTGCAGTAATGAAAGAATGGTGTTTCATAATGTCAATTTATCGACACACAGTGTGTGAACTTGTATTGGTCCACATTGTGTGTGTGTGTGTGTGTGTGTGTGTGCATGTATTGTCACTGTCTAATAGATCAGCTTGTAAAGCTAAAAGCTTTTAAACACTGAAGTCTTTCTTTACCGCACTGTTTGTAGCTCTTTAATAAAGTGGAGTATTTAAAGTCAGCATAAAATCTAAATTGACCCCATTTATTTTCTTAATGCGTTACTGGTCTTATTGTATTCATGCATGGTTTAATGACTGACTACTGAGAGATTGCAGCCAATAGTCAAATGTTTAAGTCAGTTTTAACCCCGCCTCTTCAACAGCCTGTCATGTACACAACCTGCAAATGCAGAGAGGTGTATTTTCAGCTGTTTCCCTCCCGAAACCCTGTACAATTCTCCAAACTACTTAGAATTTTTACATTTCAAAGGAGGGGGAATGGCTGCGAATTCATGGTTGTGTTCGAGGCATTTCACACCTAAATGCTTCCACGATCACTTCTGATGCGACAGAGAGAAACTGGCTTAAGTTTATTCATATTTTTTTAATGCATGCATTTTTCAGAGGTACCTTGGGATGCACAGCATGAGTAAGTGCTCTTTATTCTTTAGATTTAGTTATTGTGATTAAAAACTTTTAAAAATTGCAATTTTATTCACTTGTTTCTTATTCATCTGCATTGCACTTGCACAACTGCTCCAGCCTCATCGTAGGCAAAGACCTCTATGTGCAGTGCATTTGTAGGCTGGTTATGGTTTAATGTTGTCAGTTTGGTTCTTAAATTTGTGGAAATGTGGGCCAGTATTTAATGTAGATAATTTCTTAGTTACTCTGGTAACTGGCTCTTATATTAGCAGCACTGTATAAATGGTCTGGACATATATAGCGCCTTTTTAACCTTAGCGGTATTCAAATCTCTTTTATCTCATGCACCAATTCACACACCAATGACGGCAGAGCTGCTATGCAAGGCACTAGCCAGCCATTGGGAGCAACTTGGGGTTCAGTCTCTTGCCCAAGGACACTTCGGCATGTGGAGTCATGTGGGCCGGGAATCAAACCACCAACCCTGCGATTAGTGGCCGACCCACTCTACCAACTGAGCCACAGCTCAGGGTTACGTGTGAAATCATCATGATGATTATGACATCACAACTTCCTTATCCAGCTGAGGAAGTTCAACCTGCCATAAGAGCTGCTGACACAGTTCTACTTGGCCATCATTGAATCTATCATGTGTACATCTATAACTGTCTGGTTTAGTTCAGCCACCAAATCAGACAGAAGGAAACTACAATGGACAGTCAGGACTGCTGAGAGGATTTTTAGTACCCCCCTGCCATCCTCTAAGACCTGTATGTCTCCAGAGTGAGGAAACGTGCAGGAAGAATCACTCTGGACCACACACATCCTGCCCACTCCCTCTAAGAACTGTTGCCCTCTGGCCGGCGCTACAGAGCACATCCAGGACATCCAGGCACAAGAACCGTTTTTACCCTCAGGCCATTTTCCTCATGAACAATTAAACTTCCTCAGGACTCCCCATAGTGCACTAATGTAAATAAATACCTCATTCGCATATGTAAATTCACATATAACTATACATACCCCTACCTTGGACATACATTAACACTTGCACATGTACATACGCCATTCTGTTGTATGTCCTATTATTTGTTTGTCTATTTACACTCTTACTTTGTTTTATATTCTGTGTCTCACTATAATGTTCTGTGTGCACTTGTTTCTCCAATCACCCAAAAATATTATTTCTGGTGTACGTGAGAACACTTGGCAGTAACGCTCATTCTGATTCTGACAACCACAAGCTCATTAACATATGACCGCCCACTTTCAGCCAACATATCAACAAATAATCAGTATCCTGCAACTTAAACTGCCCTGATGAACAGCACAGAGATGTTATCCAATCATAATAGAAGCTATTACCATATAATTATTCTTAATAATTCTTAAAGGTACAGTACCCGAAACAGCCCGTTTAACTGTCACGGAGAGGGTGTAAAAGGGCCATGACAAACTAAATTACAGAGCAAGAAACCATCCAAGTTTGCAAAAAAAAAAGCAACAAATGAGTAGAATATGATCACTTTAACATTATGCGTGTGTACCTTATAGACGTCCAGTATTCCGCACTGGTAGTCAAAGCGTGTGTAGAGTTCGTTCAGCATGCTGATGACCTGCATTGGCGTACACTGCGCACAAACCGCCGTGAAACCCACGATATCGGAGAACAGCATAGTGACATCATCAAACTTCTTGGCTTGAACAGGAAGTCCCTGCCACAGTCTCTGAGCCACGTCGCCAGGGAATATGGAATATAGCAGATCCACGGTTCTCCTTTTCTCCTCTTCTAAAGCTTGATGGGTCTTCTCCAGAGTGGCTTTGAGTTTATCCATGCGTTTCTTCAGTCCATCCTGGGCTTTCGCCTGTTCCCCAACCTACAGAAGTGATTAGACAAGCATTATGTAATCACCCTTTTTGGAAGTCTTTTAGTATGTTCTACACTCATAGGAGTTTTAGAATAAAGGCGGCTTAAAGACACCAAAACACAGCTTAACCTCCTTAACAGTAAAACCACAGTAAGGCAAGGCCATGAGTATTGTCTTTATAACTTGCTGACAACAGCAAAATAACAAGGACACCAAAATTGGATGAATAGTTACATTTATTAATAATGAACTATAATAATTGTGTGTGGGGGGGTGGTATGGGGGTAATGTAAAATGTAAAAAAAACAAATTTTTGCATTTTTTGTTTTTACATTTTTTTGTAAACATTGTCACAAATGATGTCGATTGAGCTTAACTTGTACTGAACCCCAGTCAAAAGTGTGTGTGTGTGTGTGTGTATATCAGCTATTTTACAACAGATTTCAATATGGCTCATCCAATCAGATTTGAGAGATTTTAGAATTTCAAAAGAACTGCACAGAGAATTCTAGACGTAACAGAACTATTTTGTGGATTCAAATGTCGAATGAAACTTAATGATGCCGCCTGACACACCCACCAGGATGACATCACGCGTAGCATCATGCATGGGGATGTCCGACAGATGTAAGCCCCGCCCCATGAGCTCCTCTAGCCTATCAACACGCGGAGAGCCCAGGAACATGATGGAGTTGGATTCAGGTAAGTGAAGCATCTGACCTTTGAGTTCCATCACCTGAGAGAGATAGAGAGCACACACACACACACACACACACACACACACACACACACACACACACACACACACACACACACACACACACACACACACGGAAAGTAACGTTCATTTAATGTGATGAAATAGAAAGAAAAATTGCATCTCATATTACAAATGCAATTTATTTGTAGGGAATTCATAATATTGCAATAATCAAAATAATGAATGCAATAAACCCAAAGTGTTTATCACTGAGAACACACTCATATGAATATGTTTACATGGTTGTAAAGGAAAACAACAAAGCATGGTGGATTTTAGTGCCCTTTATTTCAGATCTGAAACACTAGATTTCTCAAACTGCATAAGGAGAGAGAGAGAGAGAGAGAGTTAGAGACAGGCAGAGTTATTTTATTAGGATTTGGTTGCTATGGAATTCTGCATGTTTTATGGAAATATGTCTATAATCTTTAAATATGCTACATAGGTTATGTAGCTATGATCTCTCTCTCATCTCTCATCATTGGACTATTCTGGTTAATTTTTCAAGCATACTCATACTATTGTTTATACTTTAGGTAAGGGGTTAGAGCCCATCTTCAAGTCTCTAATTACAATGATAGTCTTGTCTCTAGATAATGCATAAGTCCCCAAGTCAAATTAAGAAAATGTGATTTTCCGCCTGTTTTATAGTCTGCCAGTTGAAAATTGTAAATCCAATCTCTTAGAAAAGTACAAACGGCACATTTTGAGGTATCACTCATGCCTGTACAGTTTAATACTTGTGATTAGGGGTTTGTTTAATTCACAAACTGCAAGTGTGTACAATAGTAATAGTGATGCTTGCCTTAGCACACCTCATCGCTCTGTCCTGATACACACGCAGGGTCGAATCTGAGCACAAGTGTGTAAGTGTACAATGACACGGCCAATTACATAACGGGACGGAGATCTCAAATTCACACACCATCTGCCTGAAATTATGTGTGTTAACGTGTTTTGTTGAATGCAAAAGTGAATTTCATGTTTGAATGAAAAGCTCATTAAAAAGAAGATATGAAGTGTATCCGTTTACAAAAGTGTGTGTGCATCTTCTCCTTGGTCCTGACTGTGTAGATGTATTATGCAGAAATAGGGAGTTCTGCTTAAATAATGCAGTGAGCTGCAAGATTGGGCACTCTCTCTCTCTGTGTGTGTGTGTGTGTGTGTGTGTGTGTGTGTGTAACATAAATATAGGGAATGTCCTACTTCTAGTTCCAAATTTACATGCTTCTATAATTGACTCATGTTGAGTGATTTTAAAAGAACACTCAATCAGAATGAACAGCAGCTAAATACTAAATACCACACCAAACATGTCACTATACCATAAAACCGCAACCAAAAACTTTAGAGTTAATACTGAAAGTGTTACTAAACAATAATACCAAATTTAGTGTAAATACTGAACATGTTACTCAACAATAATACCACATTTAGAGTTAATACTGAAAGTGTTACTAAACAATAATACCACATTTAGAGTAAATACTGAAAGTGTTACTCAACAATAATACCACATTTAGAGTAAATACTGAAAGTGTTACTCAACAATAATACCACATTTAGAGTAAATACTGAAAGTGTTACTCAACAATAATACCACATTTAGAGTAAATACTGAAAGTGTTACTCAACAATAATACCACATTTAGAGTAAATACTGAATGTGTTACTCAACAATAATACCACATTTAGAGTAAATACTGAATAATACCACATTTAGAGTAAATACTGAATAATACCACATTTAGAGTAAATACTGAATGAATTACTCAACAATAATACCACATTTAGAGTCAATACTGAAAGTGTTACTCAACAATAATACCACATTTAGAGTAAATACTGAAAGTGTTACTCAACAATAATACCACATTTAGAGTAAATACTGAAAGTGTTACTCAACAATAATACCACATTTAGAGTAAATACTGAATGTGTTACTCAACAATAATACCACATTTAGAGTAAATACTGAAAGTGTTACTCAACAATAATACCACATTTAGAGTAAATACTGAATGTGTTACTCAACAATAATACCACATTTAGAGTAAATACTGAAACTGTTACTCAACAATAATACCACATTTAGAGTAAATACTGAAAGTGTTACTCAACAATAATACCACATTTAGAGTAAATACTGAAAGTGTTACTCAACAATAATACCACATTTAGAGTAAATACTGAAAGTGTTACTCAACAATAATACCACATTTAGAGTAAATACTGAATGTGTTACTCAACAATAATACCACATTTAGAGTAAATACTGAAAGTGTTACTCAACAATAATACCACATTTAGAGTAAATACTGAAAGTGTTACTCAACAATAATACCACATTTAGAGTAAATACTGAATGTGTTACTCAACAATAATACCACATTTAGAGTAAATACTGAAAGTGTTACTCAACAATAATACCACATTTAGAGTAAATACTGAAAGTGTTACTCAACAATAATACCACATTTAGAGTAAATACTGAAAGTGTTACTCAACAATAATACCACATTTAGAGTAAATACTGAACATGTTACTCAATACCACATTTAGAGTAAATACTGAATGAGTAACTAAACAATAATACCACATTGAGAGTAAATACTGAATGAGTTACTCAACAATAATACCACATTCAGAGTAAATACTGAATAAAACCACATTTAGAGTAAATACTGAATGTGTATACAACAGTAATACCCACATTGAGAGTAAATACTGAATGAGTTACTAAACAATAATACCACATTTAGAGTAAATACTGAATAAAACCACATTTAGAGTAAATACTGAACATGTTACTCAATACCACATTTAGAGTAAATACTGAATGAGTAACTAAACAATAATACCACATTCAGAGTAAATACTGAATAAAACCACATTTAGAGTAAATACTGAATGTGAATTCAACAGTAATACCCACATTGAGAGTAAATACTGAACATGTTACTCAATACCACATTTAGAGTAAATACTGAAAGTGTTACTAAAAAATAATACAACATTCAGAGTAAACACTGAACATGTTACTCAACAATAATACCCCAATTAGAGGAAATACTGAATGAAACCAAAATTAGAGTAAATACTGAATGTGTATTCAACAGTAATACCCACATTGAGAGTAAATACTGAATGAGTTACTCAACAATAATACCACATTCAGAGTAAATACTGAATGTGTATTCAACAGTAATACCCACATTGAGAGTAAATACTGAATGAGTTACTAAACAATAATACCACATTTAGAGTAAATACTGAATGAGTAACTAAACAATAATACCACATTCAGAGTAAATACTGAATAAAACCACATTTAGAGTAAATACTGAATGTGAATTCAACAGTAATACCCACATTGAGAGTAAATACTGAACATGTTACTCAATACCACATTTAGAGTAAATAATGAAAGTGTTACTAAAAAATAATACAACATTCAGAGTAAACACTGAACATGTTACTCAACAATAATACCCCAATTAGAGTAAATACTGAATGAAACCAAAATTAGAGTAAATACTGAATGTGTATTCAACAGTAATACCCACATTGAGAGTAAATACTGAATGAGTTACTCAACAATAATACCACATTCAGAGTAAATACTGAATGTGTATTCAACAGTAATACCCACATTGAGAGTAAATACTGAATGAGTAACTAAACAATAATACCACATTTAGAGTAAATACTGAATGAGTAACTAAACAATACCACATTTAGAGTAAATACTGAATGAGTAACTAAACAATACCACATTTAGAGTAAATACTGAACTTGTTATTCAACAATAATACCACAGTGAGAGTAAATACTGAATGAGTTACTAAACAATAATACCACATTTAGAGTAAATACTGAATGAGTAACTAAACAATAATACCACATTTAGAGTAAATACTGAATGAGTAACTAAACAATACCACATTTAGAGTAAATACTGAACTTGTTACTCAATACCACATTTAGAGTAAATACTGAAAGAGTAACTAAACAATACCACATTTAGAGTAAATACTGAACGTGTTACTCAATACCACATTTAGAGTAAATACTGAATGTGTTACTAAAATATAATACAACATTTGGAGTAAACACTGAACATGTTACTCAATACCACATTTAGAGTAAATACTAAATGAGTAACTAAATACCACATTTAGAGTAAATACTGAATGAGTTACTCAACAATAATACCACATTTAGAGTAAATACTGAACGTGTTACTCAATACCACATTTAGAGTAAATACTGAATGTGTTACTAAAAAATAATACAACATTTGGAGTAAACACTGAATGTGTTACTAAAAAATAATACAACATTCAGAGTAAACACTGAACATGTTACTCAATACCACAATTAGAGTAAATACTAAATGAGTAACTAAACAATAATACCACATTTAGAGTAAATACTGAATGAAACCACATTTGGTGTAAATACTGAATGTGTTACTCAACAATAATACCACATTGAGAGTAAATACTGAAAGTGTTACTCAACAATAATACCAAATTTAGAGTAAATACTGAATGAGTTACTCAACAATAATACCACATTGAGAGTAAATACTGAATGAGTTACTCAACAATAATACCACATTTAGAGTCAATACTGAACGTGTTACTCAATACCACATTTAGAGTAAATACTGAATGTGTTACTCAATACCACATTTAGAGTAAATACTGAACGTGTTACTCAATACCACATTTAGAGTAAATACTGAATGTGTTACTAAAAAATAATACAACATTTGGAGTAAACACTGAATGTGTTACTAAAAAATAATACAACATTTGGAGTAAACACTGAATGTGTTACTAAAAAATAATACAACATTTGGAGTAAACACTGAATGTGTTACTAAAAAATAATACAACATTTGGAGTAAACACTGAATGTGTTACTAAAAAATAATACAACATTCAGAGTAAACACTGAACATGTTACTCAATACCACATTTAGAGTAAATACTAAATGAGTAACTAAACAATAATACCACATTTAGAGTAAATACTGAATGAAACCACATTTAGTGTAAATACTGAATGTGTTACTCAACAATAATACCACATTCAGAGTAAATACTGAATGAGTTACTCAACAATAATACCACATTCAGAGTAAATACTGAATGAGTTACTCAACAATAATACCACATTCAGAGTAAATACTGAATAAAACCACATTTAGAGTAAATACTGAATGTGTATTCAACAGTAATACCCACATTGAGAGTAAATACTGAATGAGTTACTCAACACTAATACCACATTCAGAGTAAATACTGAATAAAACCACATTTAGAGTAAATACTGAATGTGTTACTAAACAATAATACCACATTCAGAGTAAATACTGAATAAAACCACATTTAGAGTAAATACCGAATGTGTATTCAACAGTAATACCCACATTGAGAGTAAATACTGAATGAGTTACTCAACACTAATACCACATTCAGAGTAAATACTGAATAAAACCACATTTAGAGTAAATACTGAATGTGTATTCAACAGTAATACCCACATTTAGAGTAAATACTGAATGTGTTACTAAAAAATAATAAAACATTCGGAGTAAACACTGAACATGTTACTCAATACCACATTTAGAGTAAATACTGAATGAGTAGCTCTAACTATACAATAATACCACATTTGGAGTAAACACTGAACATGTTACTCAATACCACATTTAGAATAAATACTGAATGAGTAACTATACAATAATACCACATTTAGAGTAAATACTGAATGTGTTACTAAAAAATAATACAACATTCGGAGTAAACACTGAACATGAACACCACATTTAGAGTAAATATTGAATGAGTTACTAAACAATAATACCACATTTATAGTAAATACTGAATGAGTTACTCAACACTAATACCACATTCAGAGTAAATACTGAACATGTTACTCAACAATAATACCACATTTAGAGTAAATACTGAATGTGTTACTAAAAAATAATACAACATTCGGAGTAAACACTGAACATGAAAACCACATTTAGAGTAAATACTGAATGAGTTACTAAACAATAATACCACATTTAGAGTAAATACTGAAAGTGTTACTAAACAATAATACCACATTGAGAGTAAATACTGAAAGTGTTACTCAACAATAATACCAAATTTAGAGTCAATACTGAACGTGTTACTCAACAATAATACCACATTGAGTGTAAATACTGAAAGTGTTACTCAACAATAATACCACATTTAGAGTAAATACTGAACATGTTACTCAATACCACATTTAGAGTAGCCTAAATACTGAATGAGTAACTAAACAATAATACCACATTTAGAGTAAATACTGAACGTGTTACTCAACAATAATACCACATTGAGAGTAAATACTGAAAGTGTTACTCAACAATAATACCACATTGAGAGTAAATACTGAAAGTGTTACTCAACAATAATACCACATTGAGAGTAAATACTGAAAGTGTTACTCAACAATAATACCACATTGAGAGTAAATACTGAAAGTGTTACTCAACAATAATACCACATTTAGAGTAAATACTGAACATGTTACTCAATACCACATTTAGAGTAGCCTAAATACTGAATGAGTAACTAAACAATAATACCACATTTAGAGTCAATACTGAACGTGTTACTCAACAATAATACCACATTGAGAGTAAATACTGAAAGTGTTACTCAACAATAATACCACATTGAGAGTAAATACTGAACATGTTACTCAATACCACATTTAGAGTAGCCTAAATACTGAATGAGTAACTAAACAATAATACCACATTTAGAGTCAATACTGAACGTGTTACTCAACAATAATACCACATTGAGAGTAAATACTGAAATGTTACTCAACAATACCACATTGAGTAATACTGAACATGTTACTCAATACCACATTTAGAGTCAAATACTGAATGAGTAACTAAACAATAATACCACATTTAGAGTCAATACTGAACGTGTTACTCAACAATAATACCACATTGAGAGTAAATACTGAAAGTGTTACTCAACATACTAATACCACATTTAGAGTAGCCTAAATACTGAATGAGTTACTAAACAATAATAACACATTGAGAGTAAATACTGAAAGTGTTACTCAACAATAATACCACATTTAGAGTAAATACTGAACATGTTACTCAATACCACATTTAGAGTAGCCTAAATACTGAATGAGTAACTAAACAATAATACCACATTTAGAGTCAATATTGAACGTGTTACTCAACAATAATACCACATTGAGAGTAAATACTGAAAGTGTTACTCAACAATAATACCACATTTAGAGTAAATACTGAACATGTTACTCAATACCACATTTAGAGTAGCCTAAATACTGAATGAGTTACTAAACAATAATACCACATTGAGAGTAAATACTGAAAGTGTTACTCAACAATAATACCACATTTAGAGTAAATACTGAACATGTTACTCAATACCACATTTAGAGTAGCCTAAATACTGAATGAGTTACTAAACAATAATACCACATTGAGAGTAAATACTGAAAGTGTTACTCAACAATAATACCACATTTAGAGTAAATACTGAACATGTTACTCAATACCACATTTAGAGTAGCCTAAATACTGAATGAGTAACTAAACAATAATACCACATTTAGAGGAAATACTGAACATGTTACTCAATACCACATTTAGAGTAGCCTAAATACTGAATGTGTTACTCAACAATAATACCACATTGAGAATAAATACTGAAAGTGTTACTCAACAATACCAAATTTAGAGTAAATACTGAATGAGTTACTCAACAATAATACCACATTTAGAGTAAATACTGAACGTGTTACTCAACAATAATACCACATTTAGAGTAAATACTGAACGTGTTACTCAACAATAATACCACATTTAGAGTAAATACTGAACGTGTTACTAAACAATAATACCACATTTAGAGTAAATACTGAACGTGTTACTCAACAATAATACCACATTCAGAGTAAATACTGAATAATACCACATTTAGAGTAAATACTGAATGAGTTACTCAACAATAATACCACATTCAGAGTAAATACTGAATAATACCACATTTAGAGTAAATACTGAATGAGTTACTCAACAATAATACCACATTCAGAGTAAATACTGAATAATACCACATTTAGAGTCAATACTGAACGTGTTACTCAACAATAATACCACATTGAGAGTAAATACTGAAAGTGTTACTCAACAATAATACCACATTGAGAGTAAATACTGAACATGTTACTCAATACCACATTTAGAGTAGCCTAAATACTGAATGAGTTACTAAACAATAATAACACATTGAGAGTAAATACTGAAAGTGTTACTCAACAATAATACCACATTTAGAGTAAATACTGAACATGTTACTCAATACCACATTTAGAGTAGCCTAAATACTGAATGAGTAACTAAACAATAATACCACATTTAGAGTCAATACTGAACGTGTTACTCAACAATAATACCACATTTAGAGTAAATACTGAACATGTTACTCAATACCACATTTAGAGTAGCCTAAATACTGAATGAGTTACTAAACAATAATACCACATTGAGAGTAAATACTGAAAGTGTTCCTCAACAATAATACCACATTTAGAGTAAATACTGAACATGTTACTCAATACCACATTTAGAGTAGCCTAAATACTGAATGAGTAACTAAACAATAATACCACATTTAGAGGAAATACTGAACATGATACTCAATACCACATTTAGAGTAGCCTAAATACTGAATGTGTTACTCAACAATAATACCACATTGAGAATAAATACTGAAAGTGTTACTCAACAATACCAAATTTAGAGTAAATACTGAATGAGTTACTCAACAATAATACCACATTTAGAGTAAATACTGAACGCGTTACTCAACAATAATACCACATTTAGAGTAAATACTGAACGTGTTACTAAACAATAATACCACATTTAGAGTAAATACTGAACGTGTTACTCAACAATAATACCACATTTAGAGTAAATACTGAACGTGTTACTAAACAATAATACCACATTTAGAGTAAATACTGAACGTGTTACTCAACAATAATACCACATTCAGAGTAAATACTGAATAATACCACATTTAGAGTAAATACTGAATGAGTTACTCAACAATAATACCACATTCAGAGTAAATACTGAATAATACCACATTTAGAGTAAATACTGAATGAGTTACTCAACAATAATACCACATTCAGAGTAAATACTGAATAATACCACATTTAGAGTAAATACTGAATGAGTTACTCAACAATAATACCACATTCAGAGTAAATACTGAATAATACCACATTTAGAGTAAATACTGAATGAGTTACTCAACAATAATACCACATTCAGAGTAAATACTGAATAATACCACATTTAGAGTAAATACTGAATGAGTTACTAAACAATAATACCACATTCAGAGTAAATACTGAATAATACCACATTTAGAGTAAATACTGAATGAGTTACTCAACAATAATACCACATTCAGAGTAAATACTGAATAATACCACATTTAGAGTAAATACTGAATGAGTTACTCAACAATAATACCACATTCAGAGTAAATACTGAATAATACCACATTTAGAGTAAATACTGAATGAGTTACTCAACAATAATACCACATTCAGAGTAAATACTGAAAGTGTTCCTCAACAATAATACCACATTTAGAGTAAATACTGAACATGTTACTCAATACCACATTTAGAGTAGCCTAAATACTGAATGAGTAACTAAACAATAATACCACATTTAGAGGAAATACTGAACATGTTACTCAATACCACATTTAGAGTAGCCTAAATACTGAATGTGTTACTCAACAATAATACCACATTGAGAATAAATACTGAAAGTGTTACTCAACAATACCAAATTTAGAGTAAATACTGAATGAGTTACTCAACAATAATACCACATTTAGAGTAAATACTGAACGCGTTACTCAACAATAATACCACATTTAGAGTAAATACTGAACGTGTTACTAAACAATAATACCACATTTAGAGTAAATACTGAACGTGTTACTCAACAATAATACCACATTTAGAGTAAATACTGAACGTGTTCTAAACAATAATACCACATTTAGAGTAAATACTGAACGTGTTACTCAACAATAATACCACATTCAGAGTAAATACTGAATAATACCACATTTAGAGTAAATACTGAATGAGTTACTCAACAATAATACCACATTCAGAGTAAATACTGAATAATACCACATTTAGAGTAAATACTGAATGAGTTACTCAACAATAATACCACATTCAGAGTAAATACTGAATAATACCACATTTAGAGTAAATACTGAATGAGTTACTCAACAATAATACCACATTCAGAGTAAATACTGAATAATACCACATTTAGAGTAAATACTGAATGAGTTACTCAACAATAATACCACATTCAGAGTAAATACTGAATAATACCACATTTAGAGTAAATACTGAATGAGTTACTCAACAATAATACCACATTCAGAGTAAATACTGAATAATACCACATTTAGAGTAAATACTGAATGAGTTACTCAACAATAATACCACATTCAGAGTAAATACTGAATGAGTTACTAACAATAATACCACATTTAGAGTAAATACTGAATGAGTTACTCAACAATAATACCACATTCAGAGTAAATACTGAATAATACCACATTTAGAGTAAATACTGAATGAGTTACTCAACAATAATACCACATTCAGAGTAAATACTGAATAATACCACATTTAGAGTAAATACTGAATGAGTTACTAAACAATAATACCACATTTAGAGTAAATACTGAATGAGTTACTCAACAATAATACCACATTCTGAGTAAATACTGAATAATACCACATTTAGAGTAAATACCGAATGTGTATTCAACAGTAATACCCACACTGAGAGTAAATACTGAATGAGTAACTAAACAATAATACCACATTCATAGTAAACACTGAATGAGTTACTAAACAATAATACCACATTTAGAGTAAATACTGAAAGTGTTACTCAATACCACATTTAGAGTAGCCTAAATACTGAATGAGTAACTAAACAATAATACCACATTTAGAGTAAATACTGAAAGTGTTACTCAATACCACATTTAGAGTAGCCTAAATACTGAATGAGTTACTAAACAATAATACCACATTTAGAGTAAATACTGAAAGTGTTACTCAATACCACATTTAGAGTAGCCTAAATACTGAATGAGTAACTAAACAATAATACCACATTTAGAGTAAATACTGAAAGTGTTACTCAATACCACATTTAGAGTAGCCTAAATACTGAATGAGTTACTAAACAATAATACCACATTTAGAGTAAATACTGAACGTGTTACTAAACAATAATACCACATTGAGAGTAAATACTGAACGTGTTACTAAACAATAATATCATAGTGTAAATACTCATCACATTAATTAACCATAACACCACCAAGACTGAACAAATGATTACATCATGACACCATAGTCAGAGTAAATACTGAACATCTTGCTAAACCAGCAGCCGCAGAACTCTACACTAGATCAAGCAGAGTTCTAGCGCAGTTGATTCCTGCAGGAGGAAACTGCAGGAACAATCCTGGCCGGCGTTCAAGCTTCCCTGCAGTGGAACCATTTATAGAATGCTACAATAAATATATAATCAGCCCAGAGACACAGACATATGCTTCCTCTAGCTTCAATATACACACATACACACACAAACACACACATACATTTCCATATCAAACATAATTCTGGATCAATTAATCCATATTATCATGATTCAGATACCTAGATGTGCCACCAAGCATAATACAATACAGTACAATTGGAATGTGATGTAGTCCACTATTAATTTTATTGATCTGGTTTTGTTACTGAAAGGTTCTAGGTTCAAACCCCTTTAATGCTGATTCATGAACTATAACCAGATAGCAAACCGACGTAGAATCGATGTCTCTCATGGCATCGAAACAATCTCCGACATTGATTGCACATCTTTTTGCTCATCGAAATCACGTTTAATCTACGTTGTTCACGCCATTGAAAACGAACATAAAATCGATCTAATTGGTTTGATTACCTGCCATTGAAACAATGTTAATTTCAGTTGAGTGAAACAACGTCATAGAATCAACACAGTTTCAATCTATAATCAATCTGATTAGTTTGCTTACCTGATGTTGAAACGATGTTATACATTTAATATATTTTCTACTTTTGTTTTTAAAATCCCAAATACTTAAAAATGCATAAAACAGCATATATAGTATGTACTCTTTATTCAACACACAACACAATCAGTTACTCATTGTTTTATTTATACAAAATATACATTTACAAATACATAATTCTTTGGATAATACTTTTCACCCTCGTGTTGTTCTGAACAGTCAACATTTTAATTTTTTGGAGCACAAAAGTACATTTGGGACTGATATTCTCAGTCACCATTTTCTTTCATTGCATCTTTCTTTTCTATAATACTGAGTGGTTGACTTAAATTCAACTGTCAGCATAAACGTCATCCATACGACTCCAGCGGTTAAATGAATGTCTTCTAAAGCAACACGATTGCTTTTTATATGAAACATATCAATATTTTAGTACTTAACTATAAAGCAAATTTTTAACAAAATATAAGTACTTTTTTCTGGAGTAATTCATGTGCATCAGTAAGTGTACTGGCAACATTTATTTCCATTGACATCTGTTTTTTAATCTGCACCATGTATGCTTCATCCATGCATTTGCAAACCCCCCTCTGGTAGGACATAAAAGCTTTCAAAGGTGGAAAATTGTGATCATTGATGAGAAAGCCTTTACCATTCAATGGTGTGAATGGCAAAGGCAAATAAATCAGCAAAAAAATAAATAAAATGCAGCTGAAAAGCAGTGGTGGACAGTAACGAAGTAAATGTAATTCGTTACTGTACTTAAGTAGCTTTTTTGCGTATCTGTACTTTACTGAAGTATTTAAATTTGGGGAGACTTTTACTTTAACTCCACTACATTTCAAAGTCAAATATCTTACTTTTTACTCTACTACATTTCCAAAATCAGTCGTTCCTTTTTACTTATGAGTGGATAAAAACGTAACTGGTCAAACGAGCCGCCAATCACAGTACAGCGCGCGCGCTTTGTTTTGAACTTGCCTTGGCGGCATCTACTAAGCGCTGAACCAGGGGTGCGTTTCCCAAAAGCATCGTTAGCCAACTATGGTCGCAAGTTCCGCCGTTATCATCATAGTTCAACTAGTCGGTGTTTCCGAAACCATCGTTCCAACGAACATTCGCAAACAGCATCGCAGAGTTGTGTGGTTGGAACGACAGCTCTCGACCTGTGGTTAGAAGCAGAGTTTCTTGTTATTATAACATGTGGGCTTAATAAATTATTATCTTGAGCCAAATAAGCAAGATGACATTCAGTACAATCAGTATCTTTAATTTAGAAGACATACAAATGTCCTTCATGTCTTTTAGTTTGTCAATAGATTTAAAGCACCGCTTTTGAAGAGTGCGATGTGTGAACGTGCTCTAGTGCGTAAGAACGAGCCTATGATTGAATCTGGAAATAAAGCAAATAACTGAGAAAAATATGAGATAGTCCTCAGATGACATGTCCGTAATTTATAGCAAAACATCTAGCATTAATTCGATCGCAAACAGATTCATTAAAAGTAGTTTTACTCCACCACATGTGTGACATCATTAACCAACGTGGTTGAACAACCAATTTGCGACAATACGGTTTCGGAAACAGTCGTGACTAGCAAGTTGATTTCTTCAACAGTGCATCGTACTCACGGTAGTGGAGCAGTAAGTTACGCCGTTGTACGGGAAACGCAACCCAGAGCCGTTAAATATGAGAGTTGCGAACATAGACGGTTGCGACAGTGATCTCGCCGCTACGCGTCACGTGATTCGTGTAGCTCTCAATAGTTCCAAACAAATTGCGCTGCCAATGATTTTAAGCGGGGCAGAGAGCAGCAGCTATTATTGCAGCAATTATTGGTAAATATTGACGCATAATGTACATTGCTTATTATGTTGACACTAAAATGACTTGCATATAATAGCATTTTTTTCTGGGGAGTAGCAGAAACACTGCATTAATACGTTTTTGTGTTTAACTTTGAGGGAATTGGTTGCTCACATAACATAGAATATATATATATATATCTATATATATGTATATATCATGTATGTGTGTATGTGTGTGTGTGTGTGTGTGTGTGTGTATATATATATATATATATAGTTAATGGCGTTGTGCAGGTTTATGTGAATGGATCATAACATTAGGATGTTAATAATTATGACCATAGACACTCGAGAAAAATATATACAGTAAATACTGTAAATGTATTATACCTTATGGGAACAGTCCCCTTCCCTCCAAAATTAAACACACAAAAAATTTATTCAATTCAAATATATATGTATATATACATATATACGGTTGGCCCCTTGTAGATTCAAACGTGCGCATGCGCAAAACTCAACATAGTTTCAACGTAGAACAAACGTTATGATTTCGAGCAAATCGGTGGCAGGTACATGTTGATGGATCAGCCTCATTTCGACGTTGGATATATGTCTTATTTTTGACCGAACAATGTTCTGATGTAGGCCTACCGAAAAAAAGTGAATGTTGATTTAACATTGAAAATTGAACGACGAACGATACCAACTTTTATAACTAAAAATAGACGTTGAATCGATGTCTCCTTGCTATCTGGGTAATCAATGAGTCCTTGATCCATACATTTAACTTCAAGTTACTCCAAGAGAACTGAACCTGTAATATATGTAGGGTACAGTCATTCATTTTAGACCAAAGAATCTGGTTAAACACTATTTCCTAGAGAAAATTTCATTTTTCAGATCAAAATATAGAGCGAGTGTCAGTGGTGTTTTAGTCCTCAATGAGTTTGTAAAGCATGTGACTGCTATGATGCCTTTTTTACTTTAAAGACTGACTTTAGCACAAGCAAATGCCTGAGGCCTGAAACATACATTACACATGTACATAAATGCAAATGCTTCGAGCTACGCTAGCTTGGTTTTTGTGGGGGGATATTTCAGGCACCGATGATGCGCTAAGACTGTCCTAGATAAACTAGCTTGCTAGGAGACAGTCTCTAAGTTTTGTGCCGTTGACGATAGAACTGAAGTCAATTTTGGTTTTAAAGCTGAAATTTCTGCGCCACAAGTGCCACCAACAGAATTGCAAAAATAACCTTTGTTTTCAAACAGCTTTCTGAATACTCCCCCGTCTTCCATTGATCAAACAAACAGGTAGTCCCGCACCCAACTCATGCCAATGGTTGAGTGCATGCTGTCGTTTTGGAATGGACGGGTCGCTCAAAACAAACAGATACGTTTTTATAGCGCCACAGAGACAAAGTGTTTTCCGTTTCAGAAAGCTAGCCTACTTATATGGTTAACTTATTGTTGTCTCTGCATATTAAGCTGGGATACGAGCAAGTATTTTAACACAGAAAAAGGTGCACACTTCAGCTTTAACTGCTGAAGCTAATCAGCCAAACTCTGACTCCTTAGTTATAACCTACAGAAAATTAACTAATCAGTGAAAGAATCTGAATCTGAGTTTTTGGTGAACAGAATAAAAAGATTTGATTCACTGATGTATCTCCACCACTTTGTTTAATTCTCTTATCGTGGCATTCATAGGTGCCACCAGGGCTGGACTGGTAATCTGGCATACCGGGCATTTTCACGTTGGGCCGACGCACTTTGGGGCCAATCAGGGGCGGACTGGCCATCGGGAGAACCGAGCAGGCCGGTGGGTCAGCCACGAAACGTGCCGCTAAAATGAGCCACAGCGTAATGCAGAACGGACCACAAAATGGTGCCACGATAATGCAGAAAAGGACAGCAAACACCCTCAACCTTTGGGCCAGTTGCTATGTAAATATGCCGATTTCTCTTCCCAGTCCAGCCCTGGGTGCCACATTTGATACACACCATCTGCTTGCTAAAATCCACAGGTGCTGAGACCTACAGCAGGTTGTTGGAACTGACACCTGACTTTTAATTTCATTATCTTTCCCCCTGTTTAATTCTTAATTTTGCCTGTCAGAAAAGCCACCTTGATCCTGGGCTTTCAACTGTAGCAGTGTTTTACATGACAACACAAGACAAACAGCTTTGTGACAGACAAAACAACGTTTACACACATCACATCTGACAGCACCATCCCTCAAAGAACGACAGAATAAAGAGGACAGGAATGAAGATGAGAGACATTTGCACTCCAGAGCACAACAAGGTGCTAATCAGTGTGAGAGAGATTGGTGAGCCATTCGACCTTTCACATCCTATTATTTGGGACACACTAATTCTATTATTGCACACTATTTAGTAGACATAGCATGCTAATTTGGAGGTAGCTGTATACTTATCATCAAATATGTTATGATTGGCTGTGATTCTGTCACTTGGTGCAGTATTTCGTTTTCATTAAGGACAGAAAAGCCGCTTGGAACAGTTGGTTAAGACGGTGTTTCCCAACCTTTTTTCTTCCACGGCACATTTTTTACGACTAAACAATTCTACAGCACACCACTATCCCACATAGGCATACAATCGTCAATATTTGTCCTTTGCAGTGGTTGGGAAACACTGGGTTAAGATACTGTAAGTCAACACTAACAGTTATTAAATCGCTTGAGGTCGCCAAGTCGCTGTACCATTGGTTGCTAGGCTTGACTACATATTCTAAGTGTATTAGGAGGCAGATCGTGTCAGCTCCACAGTCTTCACTCTCACTGGTAGTTGCTGCATTACATCACTGCTCATTCGCATAAAGTTAAACGCTGCACAACTTTGATGCATTGCCAACAGTCACTGCTATTCATACTAGGGATGCACCGATACCACATTTTCTCTTCCGATCCAATCCCTTGAGCTTTTATTTTGTCGGTCTGAACACTCCAGGAAGTCCTGTAAGTGTCTGTATGTAGGCTAGTTCACAGTAGTTTAATTTGCCTCTTGTTCAAATTCTGGTTAAATGCTCCTCTGGTGCAGTTCTAAATGCATATAATAATGGAACCGAACCATTGAGCATCTACATCCAAGATGTTGTTCGTGACTAGCGCTAAAATATGTCCCCTAATTCATATTGCCTCAAACTGGAAACTCTAGTTAAAAATGAATGACTTTTACTTACTTTGATGCTACAAATCACTTTCATTGTGAATTTACTTTTACACCATGTCTACACTGCAAGTTCACTGTTGATTATTATGGACGCTATAGTTTTGTTTTATTGCACGCTGCGTTAAGATATTTATTTTATTCATATTTATTGGTCCTCACTTCAGTAACCAGCCACAAGACACACACACACAGCTAAAAGAAATGGTCTTTGTTGCTCCATAGTTTCTCCAAACACAATCAGCGTTGTGCCCTTGAGCAAGGTACAGACATCTCCAGTGGGACATATTGTTCCTTTGATCAGCACGCTGTAAGATACTCTTGATAAAAATAAAAGCACCTGCTAAATGACGGAACAAAGATAAAGCCTTGAATTTTCTCACTGTTCTCTGAGAATTCCCGAATCACATTTCTGCTTGGTGAGCAGAATTTGTGACACTTTAAGCAAAAGTGTGTGCTTAGCAAGATTCTCTGTTGCTCTGCCATTACAGTTGTTGACCTGGCAGAAAAAGCTAACCAAAGAAGCAGTCCATCTGAGCAAATATACGCTATAATGCCCCTTGTGGCAACATTTAGAATACAACGTATACTTACGTTGGGTTACAAACTGTGTAAACTGCAATTAAAATCTCACTGAGATTTCCAGAATCACTTTTTTTTTCGAGCTTGACGGCATCCGACAAACCGTTGGGTTTCAGGCCGGGGTTGTGTCCATTTTTTTCCTTCAAATTTTGTGATCAGGTTAGGATTTGCGATTAATAAAAAAAATATATGATTATTATTATAAATATTTTGCTAATATATGTTTAATATAAAAAAACAACATTTTCAAGCACAGACATGCTTGAACAGACGAATTAGGGTCTGTTCATACCTAAAGTATTTTAGCGTTCTTCTGTGCTGTTTTTAAATTGTTTAAATTGAAGAGAGTGGGCGATTTCGGTATGGGCTTACAATTTAATGGTGCCAGTTGGGTCGAGTCATACAGTCTCGGGTTTGGGTCGGGTTAAGATGCAGACCTTTAGCAAGATTCTCTGTAGCTCTGCCATGAAAATAAAAACCTAACCGTAGAAGTATACAGTATAAGCTAATGTCCGCTATAGCGTCCCTTGTGGCAACACTAAGAATGCAACGCATACTAGCATTGGGTTATTAATTGTGTAAATCAGGGTACCCATACTTTTGGACCAATTAATTTCCATTTCTCTTCCATTAACTTTCTATTTGTTTGAGTTGACTGTTCAAGGATTTAAGGATTTAAAAAAAAACAAATCGAATTGAGACCAATTCAGCCATTAGACATTCAGACCAATTTGTGAATCAGTTCAACCGACTCATTGAAAAGTGCTGACTCAAAAGAATGATTTGCTCACAAATCACACATTACTTTGAAATTTAATCAAAATGTATATTCGCTATAGAAATTTGTTTTAAATTTCCATTAAGATTGAATTGATTTCCATATCTTTTCTAGGCCTGAAAAAACACACATGCAAAATGAGCTGATATTTCCATGTTTTACATGACCATGGGAACTAGGTTTGCACAATATCCCGTATTAGCCGGGATGTCCCATATTTTGGACAAAATTACCTATTGTCCTATATTTAGTGGCAAAATGCTTGAGGGGGACAATTGAAACCCTCAAAAAGATAAAGCGTCCCAACTTCACGTGGCAAAAAGTTAGCAACCTAAGTGGGAACTCTAGTAATTAGTGTTATTTCACACTGAACTTTCATCCTAAAGAAACAAATGAAGTTAAGCAACCATTTCATAACATCGAAAAGCCTCTTACCTTCTCCTTGCTGTCGAGTCCCGGCCCATCTGGTCGTGTTCGAATGGTGAATGGTGTGGACAGCCTAAGTAGGATGTTCTGGAACGTGCAGGGTATTCTGGGAGAAACCAACTCAAAGCTGTTGCTGAAGGTGAGTGTTCGGTGTGGTTCGCCCTTGGCCTGTTTACGAAGCCCCTCGCCGACCTGCAGAATATCCATGTTGGGTCCCAGCACCAGATGGAAGGGGAAGGCTCGAGAAAACGTGCTCAAGCTGATCCGTAGATCCAGCGGTGAGCGCGAAAGCTGCCGAGATGCGGTGGTGGGGTGCGAGGATAAGGATGAAGATGATGAAGATGTAGGTTGAGTCCGAATCTCTTTGATAAGGAAGGATAAACAGGCAGGAGAGGACAAAGATAGTGGAGATGGAGATGAAGAGAGGGAGGAGTCCGCTGAGAGCTCTCCATCCTCATTGGCTGTGTGCAGCCAAGAGGGAGGAGCTTCTTCCACCAAAACGTCCGACTGGTAGATTCGTCGAGCGGCGGCTCGAATCAACCCCGGCATAGCCACGCCCACAGTAGGGTCGGGGTTGAAACAATGGAGGAGAAGAGTCCGCCCTCCATCCCTCTCTCCATCTGATTCTTCGTTCTCCTGAAGAGTGTCTTTGCATAGGAAAGAGGGGACCTCGGACGAAGCTCGCTGCCCACAGGACGTTCTAATATGTTCTAGAAGAGCATCGAAACCATTGAAGAAATCCTGCAGGTTTCCTCCGAGAGATCGCAGAACCCTCTCGTTCTCCTCCAGACATAAACCGAAGAATTCCTCACCAAATAGGCCCCGTACGGTGGTGAAGTCAACACCTGTGCAAAGTAACACAATAAAAACATTATAAAACAGATTTGCAAAAGGATTTTTATGTTGCTCGTTGTACGTATCCTGGTGAAATAAACTCGAGGGGTGCTATTCACTAAATAGTTGCGCCAATATAGTGTACCGTATTTTATTGTAAATTTGTTTATTCATCAAGCACCCGCAATCAACCAGCCGTTTAACCTGCCAATAAATGAGAATCTTGAGAATTTAAACTTTATCATAAGCTACTTTCCACCACTGGGTCGAACAGTTCTCATCGCAAAACCGTACCGTTCCAGGCCAGTTGGTTACAGTTTCTTTTTCACTATGACGCGGTAAAATTAAAAGAATGTACGTAACAGATCCATCTGTTGGTGACGGCGTTAGAGGTAAACATTGGAGTGAGTGCGCAATGGAGGATGATCGCATGTTCCAGTTTTTAGGACTGCTTTTATCCCCGGTTTTACTATTCTAATACACAGAAAGCCTATGTCGCAAAAAGGAAAGCAAAGAGAAAATGGCGAGAGGTTTATCATCACGAGGGCTTGTTTATGCCACCGGGCACGAATATGCAGAAAGGTAAAAGTTCACAGACTAGCTAAAAGGGATATTTATTGACAAAATATTATATAGGTATCATATGAAAATAGTATATGAGAATATATTAATGTATTTTGAATTTTAATGAGCTAGTAATCTACTTCCCTGATGAAAAAGACATGTAGAAAAATTAAATGTAGGCTACAATACTAGTTAAAATATCATCATGAAATCATGAAGATACACTAAAGATAGAAGACACTGAAGATACACTACACTATTATTTCCTCCCCAGTTTGGAATGCCCAATTCCCAATGCGCTCCAAGTCCTCATGGTGGCGTAGTTACTCGCCTCAATCTGGGTGGCGGAGGACGCATCTCAGTTGCCTCCGCATCTGAGACCATCAATCTATGCATCTTATCACATGGCTTGTTAAAGCCTTTTTAACCTTAAGGGTATTCAAAGCACATTACACTGTGATTCATTCACCCATTCACACACACACTCACCAATGGCGGCAGAGCTGCCATCCAAGGCGCCATTGTGAGCAACTTGGGGTTCAGTGTCTTGCCCAAGGACACTTCGGCATGTGGAGACGTGTGGGTCGGGATTCGAACCACCAACCCTGCGGTTAGTGGCCAACCCGCTCTACCAACTGAGCCACAGCCGCTCGGTTCTCCCGATGGCCAGTCTGCCCCTGATCGGCCCCAAAGAGCGTCGACCCACCGGAAAAATGCCCGGTATGCCAGATTACCAGTCCAATCAGCTTCCATACGTTTTCTATTGATTATATTTCACTTTCTGCATTTTAAAGAGCCATTTCAATCAGGTATGACACATTTAAAAGCAACAAAACAATAAAACAAGTCCACTATTTCATATTGTTTCGTAATTCAGCAACTTGGCACATTTATTTAAAATGTGTGGTGTGTATTATACAACTGTGCTGAGCACAGCTCAACCAATCAGAATTTAAAATCAGAGCTATTAGACACATTTAAGCCACGTAATTGAAAATGCTAGGAAACTGAAAACGGAGGTTTATAAATTAACCAGATTAATATTAGAAAACACAAACATTTTGCTACGTTTACACCGTTCATCCACACTAGAACGCCATTTTCCTCAACCAAAAATGCAGCATTTGGAAAACGTTCTCCACTACCGTATACTTTGTAAAATGATGACGCTAGAAAACGTAAAATAAATTGTTTCAAATGAAAACGGATTTGTGTGAATGTGGCCTCAGAAGCTTTCAATGAATTCCACAGTTTTGTATTGCGTCTTTCTTTTTTATTAACTCACTTGTTTAGTCATATTTGCCTCTATATTTTTAAACATCCTTTTAAATAAAGATGAAAAGTTTAAGGGTCTGGCCCAAGGCGAACAATTGATCTCCAAAATAGTCAATAGATGCAGCATAAGTGCTCTGAAATGACGACGCTCTGCCGCAGAAAAGCGAGATTTCGCTGGGAATGGCTCAGTTCAAACGGCTCATTGCGGTTTATTTATAAACGTGTTCTCGTTAGGGATGGCAGAGTTAGTATCTTAGCAACAGCTTGGAGAACGGAGACTGCAGCACTGGAGGGAGTTTAAGGGAATGTCTGCTGAGGTTGGCGTGTGTTGATGTGAGAGAGAGTGAATTGAGGTCAAGGTTTTGTGTGTGTGTGTGTGTGTGTGTGTGTGTGTGTGTGTGTGTGTGTGTGTGTGTACGCACCTAAAATAGTGGCCGTGTGTTTCAATATTCCTGAGATGTCGGTCTGGCTGTCACATCGTGAGTTATCAAAAAAACACTTCTGCTCATCTGACAAGTTTCTTACAAACTCTTGTCCGCTGCAAGAAAGAAAGAGAGATTGATTAACATTCACTAGAACTGTCTTGTGTTTAGTGTTGGGACAAAATATAACCCAAATATCCCAGAGGTTGCTCAGCCATATCGGGATTGGGAGATGCCAGTTCTGTTTCATTTAAGTTTCAACATTTGTTTCAGATGTTTCTCCTACAACCCCTTAGAATAATAATAATAAAAGAGCGAAACATAGAAACAAATGAGCTACATATAGACAAACCAGTGGCCCCCCCAAAGACAAACCAGTGGCCCCCCCAAAGACAAACCAGTGGCCCCCCAAAAGTATTTTGACATTTAAGCTGCACGTTATTTTATTAGATGCTTAATTACACTTGAAAAAAAAAAAATGAGCCTATTTTTATTCCATTAAATTGTTTAATGTTAAACCAAATTAAATAAATAAATAAACATTTTATTTCATCAAAGATTACTCTATTCAATTTTATGGAATTTTGTTATTAATTTGAAATGTATAAATGTTATGATTATTGCATCTAATGAAATTACATTCAGAAATGTTTAAGCGGGCTTAAGAGTCCAAATTATTTTTGGAGCCACTGTACAGTAAGAGCTATTACATTAATATGGATAGCATAGTTCAGATAATTTGGTTTATGAAGAATGATGAGTTCATATTGGATTTTGTATTTTATCGTTGGCAAAACATTATAGATATCAGGAGAAAAATCAGATTAGCAGGAAAAGTCTTTATTGACAATGCATTTAATACCATCGTCTATATAGGAGAAATTACTGAATTATTAAAAGTTCTTATTGGTGATTTGTCTCTCTTATGGGGTGTCTGTACCTGATTTCTCTCTGTCTGTAAAAATCCACCGTTCTCTGCAAGGCCAAATGAATGGTCTGTTTCTAAAAAAGAGAAAGACAACAGAATGCAGTGAGTTCACCAGAGGTCAAGTGACATGAACACAGCTTGATTATCCCGTCTCTAACCCCGTCCAAAATCACAACATTTCACAAAGAGTTGTTTTGCAAGAACGGGTGAGAATGAGTTTTGTTCAGAAATGGTGGACACTACAAAATCAGAAGTTAAACTAAACCAAAGAACCTAGAAAAGGTATCATGTACACAGGGGCGGAGCCAGGAGTTTTTCACAGGGGCCAGCGATCAGTCTGTGGTGGCACAGACATTTTCGGATCATCGGGGTTGGGGGATGGTGGTTGTTGATGTGGAAAGCTGAGGCGCTTGGATACAAAAACGGAGGGGAGTGTATACAGTGACACCCGGGACTGATGGGTGCGGCGACCTTGGTGTGCACACTTGTTAAGTCTCGTGTGTTGCGGTTGTACAGGGACGGTTCCACCTCTAAAAAACTAAATTGTGCCCAAGACAAAAAAAATGACCAAAACTGCAATAGCGAGTGGGGTGGCCATGCTTTGCTCCATGGTGGCCACGGTAACCACTAGCTCCGCCCCTGCATGTACACAGTTCTTGAATAGAAGAATTGTTTAATAATATGTATGTTCATTTATTTTGCTAAAGAAAGAGGATGAATGAGATTTCCGAGTTACTCCAGATTTTTTAAATAATTAAGAGAAAAATGTGAGTAATATACTTTTGCTCTGTTCTTCGCACACAAGCGTGATCCGTGTGGCTTCAGAAGACTTGTAATAAAGCACAAAAGTTGTTTAAACTACTTTGATTAAACTTTTATTGTTATTTGGGTCAATGACGAGACACTCATTTCCTTAGTCTGGACCATACTGTTATTCAAAACACATTACAAATGCAATTCACACAAAACAAATATTTTAATGCGGAGTGGTGGTGGCGCAGTGGGCTAAAGCACATGAACTGGTAATCAGAAGGATGCTGGTTCGAGCCCCACAGTCACCACCATTGTATCCTTGAGTAAGGCACTTAACTCCAGGTTGCTCCGGGGGGATTGTCCCTGTAATAAGGGCTCTGTAAGTCACTTTGGATAAAAGCGTCTGCCAAATGCATAAATGTAAATGTAAAACACCCCCATAACAGGACTGACCCGCCTCCATGCGGTGTCGTTCTTGTCATATTAGACCTGCTGCTGACCCCTCATGTTCAGTTTAGTGTCATATGTCTATAAAAACCTTCTTCCAGGACTCCACGAGTATTTCCTAATTACATCTTGAATATTCAAGTCAGCATTTCCCTGGGTGAAGTTTTGCTTTCTTCCACACCCCAAGAAGGTTGCTGTTGTACCATATTTAAAAAATGTATGAATGGTGCTGCCAACTTTGTCTACTGGATATTGACGTTCCTTGGAAACGTACTTTTAGCCACGACCTTTCTTGTGTAATGAAATAATCTCCTCTATTAGCTTTTGTGATGGTTTATTTTTAATTGCATTTTTTGCATAGAAATACATTTTTGCCTATGACAGTTTTAAAACTGAAATAAGTGTCATTGCAGATTGATGACTTCCGTTTGTTTTAAAGCAATTACTTGTGTAGCCTTACAGATTTAAGAAACAGCTACATGCAATAAGGGTTGAATAATTATGAAAAAAAAGTATTTTACTTGGTTACACCATTTGACATTTTTCAAGTCTTAAAATCAATCTTGTAGAAAATCTTACATTTTTTACTTTTACATTACTTTCATTGTATGGAAAAGAGCAGCATAAACATTCTGCATAACATCTCCTTTCAGAAGAAAGTCAGTCATATGGGTTTAAAAAACATGAAGGACAGAATTTGTATTTTGGGGTGAATTTAACATTAAGGCTCAAAAAGCATCATTCACAGTCATGTCTTGTAAAATATCCTTATAAAAACATACTCTTATAAAAGGGAAATGCACTTCTACACATTATGAATGTAATTGTACACAGTTTCATAGAGTAGAAATGTACGTTTTTACTAATAAAGCTTTCTTGAGCAGGGTAAAAGGAAGGAATCACATGTCGTACATTAACGTTGACAGCCAGTTTGTGACTCGTTGGGAGTGTTTTTGAGGTGGCAGTAAACCGATCTGTCTTTAAAGGGATTTGCAGTGCTGATCTACCTGTAATAGAATATACATTTAAGCCTTATCCAATCAACTGTCTTTATCACCCAAAAAAACAATCAAATCCTTCTCATTTAGCTCTTAATAGCTGAAATCCAGCTTTACCTGGCCAAATCTGCTTCAGTCACCTCACAGTCTCTCTCTCTCTCAATTTCAATCCAATTGAAAAACTATAATAACAATATACACAATACAATATAAAATAAAATATGCATTTAACAGGACATTATGAACATAAGAAAATAAAAGTACTGTGAATGAAGTACATTAAGGCAGTGATTGGTTTCTGAGGGTGTGCATCTCAAAAATGAATTTAGTTGCAACTGATGCATGATGGTCCTCCTCCAGTAACACCTGCATCTGATCTGATCTCCCCCAGTAACACCAGCATCTGATCTGATCTCCCCCAGTAACACCAGCATCTGATCTGATCTCCCCCAGTAACACCAGCATCTGATCTGATCTCCTCCAGTAACACCAGCATTTGATCTGATCTCCCCCAGTAACACCAGCATCTGATCTGATCTCATAACACCAGCATCTGATCTGATCTCCCCCAGTAACACCAGCATCTGATCTGATCTCCCCCATAACACCAGCATCTGATCTCCTCCAGTAACACCAGCATCTGATCTGATCTCATAACACCAGCATCTGATCTGATCTCCCCCAGTAACACCAGCATCTGATCTGATCTCCCCCATAACACCAGCATCTGATCTGATCTCCTCCAGTAACACCAGCATCTGATCTGATCTCCCCCAGTAACACCAGCATCTGATCTGATCTCCTCCAGTAACACCAGCATCTGATCTGATCTCCCCCAGTAACACCAGCATCTGATCTGATCTCCTCCAGTAACACCAGCATCTGATCTGATCTCATAACACCAGCATCTGATCTGATCTCCCCCAGTAACACCAGCATCTGATCTGATCTCCCCCATAACACCAGCATCTGATCTCCTCCAGTAACACCAGCATCTGATCTGATCTCATAACACCAGCATCTGATCTGATCTCCTCCAGTAACACCAGCATCTGATCTGATCTCATAACACCAGCATCTGATCTGATCTCCCCCAGTAACACCAGCATCTGATCTGATCTCCCCCAGTAACACCAACATCTGATCTGATCTCCCCCAGTAACACCTGCATCTGATCTGATCTCCCCCAGTAACACCAGCATCTGATCTGATCTCCTCCAGTAACACCAGCATCTGATCTGATCTCCCCCACTAACACCAGCATCTGATCTGATCTCCTCCAGTAACACCAGCATCTGATCTGATCTCCCCCAGTAACACCAGCATCTGATCTGATCTCCCCCAGTAACACCAGCATCTGATCTCATCTCCCCCATAACACCAGCATCTGATCTGATCTCCTCCAGTAACACCAGCATCTGATCTGATCTCCCCCAATAACTCCAGCATCTGATCTGATCTCCCCCATAACACCAGCATCTGATCTGATCTCCTCCAGTAACACCAGCATCTGATCTGATCTCCCCCAGTAACACCAGCATCTGATCTGATCTCATAACACCAGCATCTGATCTGATCTCCCCCAGTAACACCAGCATCTGATCTGATCTCCCCCATAACACCAGCATCTGATCTCCTCCAGTAACACCAGCATCTGATCTGATCTCATAACACCAGCATCTGATCTGATCTCCCCCAGTAACACCAGCATCTGATCTGATCTCATAACACCAGCATCTGATCTGATCTCCCCCAGTAACACCAGCATCTGATCTGATCTCCCCCAGTAACACCAGCATCTGATCTGATCTGATCTCCCCCAGTAACACCAGCATCTGATCTGATCTCCCCCATAACACCAGCATCTGATCTGATCTCCCCCATAACACCAGCATCTGATCTGATCTCCCCCAGTAACACCAGCATCTGATCTGATCTCCCGCAGTAACACCAGCATCTGATCTGATCTCCCCCAGTAACACCAGCACCTGATCTGATCTGATCTCCCCCAGTAACACCAGCATCTGATCTGATCTCATAACACCAGCATCTGATCTGATCTCCCCCAGTAACACCAGCATCTGATCTGATCTCCCCCAGTAACACCAGCATCTGATCTGATCTACCCCAGTAACACCAGCATCTGATCTGATCTCATAACACCAGCATCTGATCTGATCTCCCCCAGTAACACCAGCATCTGATCTGATCTCCCCCAGTAACACCAGCATCTGATCTGATCTCCCCCAGTAACACCAGCATCTGATCTGATCTCATAACACCAGCATCTGATCTGATCTCCCCAGTAACACCAGCATCTGATCTGATCTCCCCCAGTAACACCAGCATCTGATCTGATCTCCCCCAGTAACACCAGTATCTGATCTGATCTCCCCCAGTAACACCAGCATCTGATCTGATCTCCTGCAGTAACACCTGCATCTGATCTGATCTCCCCCAGTAACACCAGCATCTGATCTGATCTCCCCCAGTAACACCAGCATCTGATCTGATCTCATAACACCAGCATCTGATCTGATCTGATCTCCCCCAGTAACACCAGCATCTGATCTGATCTCCCCCAGTAACACCAGCATCTGATCTGATCTCATAACACCAGCATCTGATCTGATCTGATCTCCCCCAGTAACACCAGCATCTGATCTGATCTCCTCCAGTAACACCAGCATCTGATCTGATCTCCCCCAGTAACACCAGCATCTGATCTGATCTCCCCCAGTAACACCAGCATCTGATCTGATCTCGTGAAGGATAAAGTGTGTCTCTGTCTTGACCTCCCCCGTGTCACAGTGAGCACAGACTCGTTCATGTTTGTCTGTGATCACGGAGTCTGTATTTGGGGAGGATCCGTCTCTGTTTTGGATCTCTTACAGTTTGCAGATATTCTGCCAGATTATATGTTTTGTTTAGGGCCTGATAAAATTCCAGTTTGCTTTGGTTTTTACGTTCATTTTCCCAATGGTCTAAATATGAATTTTTGCTTTCTTTTATGATTTGGTTTATTCTGATTTGGTTTAGTTCAGCAGTGCTGGTCTGAAACTGGTGTTTGTTAGTTGTTAGTGGGTTTGTGAGTTTTCTGGTTTCAGGCTTCAGCTCTTGGGTTTTAAGGGCTTCATGTTGCAGTGTGTCCAAAATTTGAGGGATCGTTTTTCAATATGTATAATAAGGGGGTATCTGCCTAGTTCGGCCCGGCATGCATTAGTAGGTGTTCTTCTCTGAACTCTTCGAATGTTTCTACAGATTTCTGCATTCAGGGATTCTATGGGGTGTTTGTCCCATCTCCAGTAATCTGCCAGACAGAGTGGACCCCAAACCTCACATCCATACAGAGCAATAGGCATCATAATACTATCAAAGACCTTACACCAGATTGTTACAGGAATGTCAACTTGGGTAAATTTGACCTTAATAGCATAAATGCTCTTATAGCTTTCTCTTTTAGTGCATTCACTGCCAGACCAAAACCCCCCAGAAGCACTAATTTTTAGACCGAGGTAGTGGTAGTGTTGGGTGTGTTCTATTGCAGTGTTCCCCAGAGTATCTGGGGTCCTGTAATCTGGCTTTTTTCTGGAAAATCATAATTTGAGTTTTTTTCAGATTGACTGTCAGGGCCCAGTTCTGACAGTAGTTCTCCAGCAGGTCAAGGCTGCTGTAGCCCTTGTGCAGTAGCTGACAGCAGCACCAGATCATCTGCATAGAGAAGAAATTTAACTTCAGAATGATTTAGAGTAAGACCGGGTGTTGCAGATTGTTCTGGACTGAAACTGCAGCCCGGTCTCACTCCTCACCCTTGAGTGAAAAATTCTGTTCTTTTATTGCCAATTTTAACTGCGCACCTGTTGTCTGAATACATAGATTTGATAGTGTCGTACATTTTACCCCCAATGCCGGATTGTAGAATTTTATAATATAGACCATCATGCTAAATGGAATCTAATGCTTTTTTAAATCCACAAAGCATGCATCAAGTTTGCCTTTGCTTTTTTGATGAACGTGCTGGTTGACTATTGTGTGTAGCGTGTGAATGTGGTCGGTGGTTTGGTAGGAATCCAATCTGACCCTCTCTCTCTCTCTGGTAAAACCGAACATGATTCATACTAACATTAACACTGCAGTAACATGAAGACAATGCTGTGAGCACACTGAAAGTGTGAGATAAGGCAAAAGAGAGAATCTCGCAAAAACTGTCACCTCATGAATCAAAAGGAAGAAAAACATTACGATTTTTTCATTTCCACACACACAAGTAAATATGACAAGTAAAAGCACATTACACCCCCAAATTCTGATTACTTTGCTGTATTGCCTTTAATGTTTGCTGGGGAAAATTTGCCTAACGTGAAAATGTCACAATGCAAAAAAAAAATTGTTTTCTTTAAAAGTATACTCAATTATTGTGTAAATAATTATAATAATAATATAAGGTTATTGATCATCCACAAAGAGCTTTTGGAACAGAGAACAACATGTTGCTTTGTTCATTTTCCTCAGACTTCTATAAACATCCAAAGGACATTTTATAAATAATTTCAGAACAGTTATTACAAAAGGTTCCTAATATTGCAAATCTTTCTGTCTCACTCACAGAACAATGCATGTGTGTGTTTTCTGTGACACACATCACTTCAACCAATATCCAACTTTAAAGTAATATTTCACAAAAAAAATGAAAATTCTGTCATCATTTATTCACCCTCATGTTGGTCCAAACATCTGTGGAACACAAAAGGAGATGCTAGACATGCTGTTAGCCTCAGTCACCATTCACTTTTACTGAATGGAAAGTGAATGGTGACTGAGGCTAACATTCTGTCTAACATCTTTTGTGTTACACAGAAGATAGTCACACAGGTTTGGAACAACATGAGGGTGAGTAAAGGATGATAGAATTTTCATTTTGTGTGACTATCACTTTAAGACAGCTACTAGTGTGTGTGTGTGTGTGTGTTGTGTGTGCGAGTGAGTGTGTGTGTGTGTGTGTGTGAGTGCAGGTGTGCGAGTGTGAGTGTGTGTGTGTGTGAGTGCATGTGTGCGAGTGCGTGTGTGATTGAGTGTGTGCGTGAGTGTGTGAGTGCGCGTGAGTGTGTGTGCGCGTGTGTGTGTGTGAGTGCATGTGTGCGAGTGCGTGTGTGATTGAGTGTGTGCGTGTGCGTGAGTGTGAGTGCATGTGTGCGTGCATGTGTGCGAGTGTGTGCATGTGTGCGTGTGTGATTGAGTGTGTGCGTGTGTGCGCGTGTGTGTGTGTGTGAGTGCATGTGTGTGAGTGCATGTGTGCGTGCATGTGTGCGTGTGTGATTGAGTGTGTGCGTGTGCGCGTGTGTGTGTGTGAGTGCATGTGCGTGTGTGCGTGTGTGTGCGTGCGTGCGAGTGCGTGTGTGTGCATGTGTGTGCGTCTGTGCATAAAGACTACACAAGAAATACAGATGATCAATCAATGCTAATGTTACTCTAAACAGCACCTAAATATCCTGTCTAGACATAATAGAGTTGACATACTGTATAGAATGTCCATAAACTTTTGTTTTTGTATAAAACAAGATTTTAGGCCAAAATGTTCTGTATATAACAATTATAAGTGCATGTGTATATTTTAGTTCCTGTGACAGGTCATAACTTTTAACTACATTTTTGCCTTCATAAGTTTATTTTAAAGGGATAGTTCACCCAAAATGAAAATTAACTCATCATTTACTCAACCTCATGCCATTCCAGATGTGTTTATGACTTACTTTCTTCAGCAGAACACAAATAAAGGAAAACAGCAGAATGTCTCAGCTCAGTAGGTCCTTATAATGCAAGTGGATGGTGATCAGACCTGTTGAAGCTTTAAAAATCACAGACAGTCAGCATAAACATCATCCATACGACTCCACTGGTTAAATTAATGTCTTCTAAAGCAAAACGATCACTTTTTCTGCAAAAACTTTTTAACTATAAATCATCACTTTCGGTCAGCAGTGGTACGCACGTGTGATGTAATCACGTTGACACGATCACACAAGAACAGACACATGCGCTACGCACCCGGAAGAGCGCTCGGAAGAGCACCCGGAAGAGCGGCTCTATTTACAACTGAGTAGTAGGAACGCCGAACAGAATGTTTGTTGGTTTTATCGGTTTGTTGTCTCACAATGGGGCGTTTGTGTGCTCATCCTGGATGTCTCAACCAAGAGAAAAACATGAGATTACATCCATAACATGCCAACGCCGAATACGTCACACGAGAGATTGCGTAGACTGGCAGGAAGTACTTAAATATGGATCTTTTTCACAGCAAAAAAGCGATTTTTTTTTTCACTTTAGAAGACATTAATTTGACCAGTGGAGTCGTATGGATGATGTTTATGCTGACTGTGATTTTTGGAGCTTCAAAAAGGTCTGATCACCATCCACTTGCATTATAAGGACCTTCTCAGCTGAGACATTCTTCTGTTTTTCTTTAAGAATGAAAGCCATTTACATTTGGGATGGCATGAGGGTGAGTAAATGAGAGAATTTTCATTTTTGGGTGAACTGTCCCTTTAAATAGTTCAGCAGTGTGAAAAAAAAAGTCATTTTTATAAGTACAAAAAGTTCATGTTGTCTCATAAAAACGGCATTGTATAATGATTAGCCTATAGCAGAACTGGGGGCAAAATGTTTTTATAGTAGATGAATTGTCGCATGTCACATTTAATTTTAGCTACCCATCTGCATGTGTGTGTGTGTGTGTACAGCCGGTCTAAGAATTGTTTTGTATATAATTCAGCTAGATCTCACACACACAGCTTTTTGATTTATGCCATTGGAGCAGTTGGTTTGCTATAAGCCACATTTTCAAGTGTGACTACACACACACACACACACACACACACACACAAGGACGAATCCACTCAAGTGAATCGCAGAGAGACATTCTGATGCTCTGACTGCAGACATACATGCACACATACATGCACATAGTCCCTCTAATGCTGCTCTGCAGTATAATGTGTATGTGTATAGAGAAAGAAAGACCCAAAGACACTTTCACATACACACACACATCCATATGAATGTTTGTCAGCATTGCAACTGTATACTTTCCCCATGCAGACAGAATAATCATGTAAGAATACATGCGCACACACATACAGCAGGGCCTAAACAACCCGTGCATTCAAAAACACTGAAAGTGTAAAAGCGTCCATACGGCTGAGGGACTGAGCATTTGAACATCTGCACTGTCACGCTGTCAGAGATTTACCAGCTGTATAATCTGCTCTCCTGCTATCAATCAAATCAATCAACATCACCGTCATCAGTACTCTAACAGCATCTAGACTATTAATACTGGTACAGAAAGATCACTTATGACTCTTGTGATGGTAATCTGGCTGGATCTGTGAATTTGAACCCTTAACATGAATGTCTGTGTGACACATTCAAGAACGGCCTATTCACTCTTACATGATATAATAGCACACATATATAATATGGAGACTGCACACTGAGCATATATGTCATGTAGCCCAGTTATATGGTCATGTGGCTTATTTTATGCCTTCTGACTTCAGTTGATTCAGTCATATTGTATCTAGTATAAAACTGTAGCCATACTGGATATATATATATATGTATGCTAGATATAGCAAATATTTCTGCATATCCAAAAATATGCATATGATACCCTCAGAGAAAGCAGGAGCACATCTGCATTACGTGTGCAGTTGAATGAGTGTTGAAGGGAAAAGTAAGGTTCGGTACCGTGGGTGAGGTGAGCCGTCTCAAACTCTCCCCGAGCGAGTCTAGATTGACGCGTTTGCGTCGGGCGGCCCGCCTGCTGACGGCCGCGTCATCGAACGGACACGAGAGCGTCTCCACGGGACTCCGGCCGTTCCAGAAGTCGCGTGAGAACGGACACTCTCCGTCCTCGCCGGGGCTCTCCAGGTAATCAGAGCCAATGGAGCTGAAGGATTCGGAGGAGATCTTCCGTGAGGACATGCTGCGGATGATGCGGGCGGACTCATCAGATGCCCAGGTGACACAGAAGCATCGCGGAACGGTGCGCTCTCAAGCCCCGGGAATCAGCTCAGGACCTCCCGATCGCCAAGCGCGCAGAAATACCCAGGTGTTCTCTGCGTGGGTGTGGGGTGGGATGGAGTGGGACGTTGGGATTATCGAATCCCGTTCTCCTTGCTGATCCGGCAGCTTCGCAGACCGATGAAGACCCCCGGAGACATCATCATCATCCCCGCGGGGCTACTGTCTGTCCGTCTGTTCCTGCGGGGCTCTGCGGGTTTGACGAGGGGACAGTCAAGGAGACGCGCTTAAAGACCAGAGATATTCCAACATCCAGAGCGCACAGAACAAGAATATAGCCAATCAGTTAACATGCAGCAAAAATCCTCTACACCCCTCCCTTGAGAGAGAGAGAGAGAGAGAGAGAGAGAGAGAGAGAGAGAGAGAGAGAGAGAGACATCTGTGAACCTATAAAGCATGCAAAGCAATATTGGTCATATTTAACTGACAGTAATTGTATTACAAGATAATTACATAGTAATTACTATGTAATAACATGTACATAACAGTTTGTAACGATTTTATGGGGATGCTTGTAAATGGATTGTTGACAAATAATGTCCATATTGTTTTTAAACATTTCTGGAAAAACATTTATAGCATTTTCTACATAAAATAGATTTAATTACTGTAAAAATGTCAAGTAAAATGGCATTAAAATACTTGCATCTTGAATACGAGAGTGTAAAGACATTTAAGTTCATTTCAAAAAGGTTTTCAAATATATTTTTAAAGGATATATATATATATATATTACAATCATCATGATAAAAGTCAGGAGTATCAGTTTTCGTAGGGTTACTTAATTTGACCTTAAAACAAAATATATGCCTTTTCATTAAAATGTCAAATTATTAATTTGTTTTTAATTAACTGTCCACAGTCACGAGTCACATCTGACTTTGATTTGGTGAAGACATTTTTTTTTTCTTCAAATATAATTTTTAAAATCAAAATTGTGCACTGCTTATTTTTTCAAGAAACACAACAAAATTGTTATAAACTAATAATAATTAAAAAAAAAAATGTTTTTGCCTTTCAATGAGGGTTACACCAATTTGACATTTCTTCCTTTAACCAGCTAAATATATAAATGACTTTGAACATGTTCATCATAGCAGAGTAAAATTCAAGTAATTGTGTTATTAGATTTAATAACTTAATAGATACAGACCAAAAACAACTTCCACATCATATACATCACAAATACATCACATTTATTACACTTAAGTAATTCATTATTGCACTAGATTTCTAATATAACACACACCAATGTAATATTTTGTTATCATTTGTAAATACCATTCATGGCTCTTTTTTTGTTATTTTGTAAGTTGTAATATTGTATGTAAAACAGTATAATAAAGCAGTTTTGAGGTTATAAATCTAGGAGAGTAGACACTGCCCTTCACATTACAACAGGGAAACATTTAACAGAACACATTGAATGGCCCAGAGTGTAATGACACGATGTGTTTGTGGTCTCCGGTCACTGTATGGGGGTCAGTTACTGTAATACTGCAGGCTCTTACCATGAACACAGCCAAACAACTGTCACAGCAAAGGCCAAAAATCCTCCCTCGTTTAACTCTGTTCAATGCAATAGAATAACACATCATAGTATAAATATAAACAGCAATGCACAACAACCTATATGACTAAACCCTATACCAGATATTGTTTTGTGTATGTATCTCGCAGGAGAGACTGTCAGGTCATGTTAGCAGGGGTGAAGCTTGAAGACTGAGTCTCTCTCTCTCTCTGATGCCTTCTGGATATTTCTCTTCTCTCTCATTACCTCTTTTTGTCCTTCACTCTTCTCCCAGCATCCCTCATTCCGTTCCCCGTGTCTGACCCACTTTCCATTTTCTGCCCATTAGCACTCCTGTATTAGCACAGAAGAGTCGCATGTCTGTGTGTGAGCGTGGCAACACAGAGCCGTTGTGATTTAAGTGGATATGAACTAATTATCAAAACTAAACCCAACAATAATTAAAAATGTTAGCATTTATTGTGCATGCATTCAATGAACGGTGTTAAGCATTAAAGATGAAGTGTTAGATTTGCGCTGTCGCCGTAGGTTCATTAACAGTCCGCCCTCAAACTTCCCACAGCTTAAAAACGTAACTATTTGGTCCAAAACACGGGACGTACCAGCTAACACCGGACATGCAAATGGTTTGGATCTTAACATTTTCTACAATTTCACTTCAATGCAGCACCAACTATAAATAACCAAATTCACAGGTTGACTTTCAGAAGAGTGTAAACACTGGGGCAAATGACATTTTTGAGTGTTCTGATGTGCCAACCTTTTGCTCAGCAAAATGAGGAGTTTGGAGCCCGAACTACAGCTCTGGAAATACTGAAGAGACCATTGCAAAATTATCAATTTCTCTAAATTAACTATTTATATATACACGTGTTTGAAGGTAAAAGCACCCCCAGATCATCACCGATCCTCCACCTGGTCATCTAATGGTTAGAGGGAGACCTGGAGAGGACATCAAGCTACAGTGTCTCGCTCCAACTGTGAAATTTGGTGGAGGATCGGTGATGATCTGGGGGTGCTTCAGCAAGGCTGGAATCGGGCAGATTCGTCTTTTGGACGGACGCATGAATCAAGCCACGTACAAGGTTATCCTGGAAGAAAACTTGCTTCTTTCTGCTCTGACAATGTTCCCTGACTCTGAGGATTGGTGTTTCCAGCAGGACAACGCTCCAGGCTACACAGCCAAGTCAATCAAGGTGTGGATGGAGAACCACTGAATCAAGACCCTGTCATAGCCAGCCCAATCTCCAGACCTGAACCCCATTGAAAACCTCTGGAATGTGATCAAGAGGAACATGGATGACAACAAGCCATCAAACAAAGCTGAGCTGCTTGAAATTTTGCACCTGGAGTGGCATAAAGTCCCTCAACAGCGATGTGAATATGAACTTGCTTTCTTTGCATTATCTGCAAATAAATGCTCTAAATGACCATATTTATATTAGGAATTTGGGAGAAATTTCGTCAGTACTAAATCTAAAATTTTCATTTTACTCAAACACACACATATAGAGTGTAAATCCAGAGAAACTCATCATTTTGCAGTGGTCTCTTCGTTATTTCCAGAGCTGTATTTATATTTCATAATGATCCACACAAGTGCCATCTTTGATTTTTGACTTCAATGGGTTTAGTTGTTTTTGGACAAAACATTGAAAAATATCTCTCCAAGAAATTTCAGTTGACATCAATATGTTCACATTAAATGAATGGACTTCATACCAATGCAAAAGTTCACCCAAAAAATGAAACCTCAGTCACTCACCCTCTTGTTCCTTGAAACCTGAATAACTTTCTTCCATGGGACACAAATTGAAGATTAGGAAGAATGTTACGGACTAAAGCCTCAGTCACCATTCACTTCCATTGTATGTAAGACACAATGAAATGTAATAGTGGCTGAGGCTGCCAACCCCCAACATTCTGCCTAACTATACCTTAAAACCCTTAAATATCACCCATATTTAGAAATATTCCTTTACACAATTTGGGGCAGCTGTGGATCAGGTGGTAGAGCGGGTCGGCCACTAATCACAGGGTTGGTGGTTTGATTCCCGGCCCACATGACTCCATGTACCGAAGTGTCCTTGGGCAAGACACTGAACCCCAAGTTGCTCCCAATGGCAGGATAGCGCCTTGCATGACAGCTCTGTCATCATTGGTGTATGAATGTGCTTTGAATACCGTTAAGGTTAAAAAGTCACTATATTTACCATACCAAGTCACAGACCATTTACCATTATCCACATAAACAATCCATATAACTCTCCATACACAACTGTGCTTTCACGGTCATGTTTATAGTCGTGTTACCTGTGTGTAGTTTGAGGAATGCCTCTTCATGTTGAAGGTCTGTCTGTACAGTGTTGCCGTTCAGATCTGTGGTTCTAATCACCAGTGTGTGTGTGTGTGTGTGTGTCTATGTGTACTGTGTAGCCACATGACTGAACATCTATACACGCAAATTACAACAGCTCTGAGGTCACACCTCCACAATCTCCCCGTCGCCGGTGACCCCTGAGCACTCTGAAATAATGCTATTAAAACAAACACTCTTCTTCTGTTACAAGCCGGAGCGTGTCCTTTCGTCCATGCGGCTTAACACACCAGCTGCTCTCCTGCTGTAATTAAAAATGCAGATCAAGGGCGATGACTACACGGGAGACCTTTATATGACTGATATCGGCTCACGCTGGGTCAGACAGAAGGTGTTGTTAAACCTGAAAACTTCCTACAACATGGTGAATTGTTCTGTTATTCATGAACTTTGAAAAACAGGCTTTTAACAGATGCCATCACTTACAAAAAAAGTACCTTGGTAAGGTAATTCCTTATTCTATGGATTATTATCTAAACATCATGACATATGCACTGTAAACCCTACTGTAAAATTACGTTTGATTGTTCACAGGGAACATACAGTGCATCCGGAAAGTATTCACAGCGCTTCACTTTTTCCACATTTTGTTATGTTACAGCCTTATTCCAAAATGGATTCATTAATTATTTTTGTCAAAATTCAACAAACAATACCCCATAATGACAACGTGAAAGAAGTTTGTTTGAAATCTTTGCAAATGTATTAAAAAAATCACATGTACATAAGTATTCACAGCCTTTGCCATGACACTCAAAATTGAGCTCAGGTGCATCCTGTTCCACTGATCATCCTTGAGATGTTTCTACAACTTGGACATGATTTGGAAAGGAACACACCTGTCTATATAAGGCCCCACAGTTAACAGTGCATGTCAGAGCACAAACCAAGCCATGAAGTCCAAGGAATTGTCTGTAGACCTCCGAGACAGGATTGTATTGAGGCACAGATCTGGGGAAGGGTACAGAAACATTTCTGCATCATTGAAGGTCCCAATGAGTGACAGGGGTTTGGTAGTTCGGGGAACAGGCACATTCTCTATGTGATATCTAGCTGATACAATCTCTATGTGTTGTAGTTTGTGACCTGTGTGACGTCTCAAGGCAGCTCGCAGACGTTCTTATTAAATAGTTTGTCTGCTTCCTGACATGGGCCCCAGTTAGCCAAATAATATCACTATTAAGACTATGAGCGATATTACTAGAGGAGAGCGGCACCTTCTATAGATGGAGTCAGTCTCTCTTTAGCAGGTCAAGTCTACCCCAAAAACACTTCCAATTGTCTATAAACCCTATGCTATTCTCTGGAAACCACTCAGACATCCAGCCATACAGTGAAAATAATCTACTATAAACCTCGTCACCACGATGAGCAGGGAGGGGGCAAAAGCATATTACAGTGTCTGACATTGTTTTTGCAAGTTCATGCACCTCTTTTACATTATCGCTAGTGATCTCCGAATGGAGAAGCCAGACATAGTTAGTGCCGACATGAATAACAGTTTTAGAAAATCTACGTTTAGCATTAGCCAGCACTTGTAAATTTGATCTGATGTCAGATGCTCTTGCACACGAAATGCATTTAACAACGGTGGCTGGAGTCTCTATTTCCACGTTCTTTACAATAGAATCTCCTTAACCAGGGCTCTTTCAAAATAATTCTCAGTGGGTGCATCACTGAGTGGGGAGAATCGATTGGAAACCCTAACAGGAACGGAAGAGTGGTGTTGCATTGCTGAGCAAGTATCCCGCTGAGACATCACCCAAACGCCCTGCTGCTGGGGCTCTACAGCAGGAACCAAAGTGTGCGTGTTGTCGCCGTTCTACCTGCATCCGAAACAGTATCTACTGGTTTCACAGTCTCTTAACTCATTAAGCTTCTCCGTCAGCCTGACTAAAACCTTACATTTATCACATGTAAACCCCTCACTGCTGACAGAGGAAGCCATAGTAAACATGTGGCATGCAATGCAGGAAGCAATAATATGAAAGGATGCCATAACTTACCGCGATTTTTTGTTGTTGTTGTTATGGTTGTTCTTGAGCGGCGAGGGTTTGAGATCGATGTGAATCCCTCGTGCAATTGTTTACTGTTGTTGTGTTGCTCCTGACCACCAGAGGTTTGAGATTGATGCAATAATATTTATAAAACACAGAAGAAAACGAATGCGAGATGTAGATAAGCGGAAAAAAGAAAAGAAAGCGGGTGTGCGTTAATATACACACAGTTGAAACAGTACAAAATCTGGGGGAAAAACCAAGCACGCAGTAAAATAAAATGATGAGCATAAAGGAATAAGCAATGCTAAGCAGGCTAGCAAGCTACAAACAAACAGACTCATGCAGCGTGCCGGTGGCAACTGGAACAGGTTATCTAGCTTGCTAGCTACTTAGCCTCATTACTGGTTTATATGACAGCAGAACTAGGTAGCCGATAGCCAGCTAATTTCATGATTTAGTTAGCTAGTTGCGTGTACAACTTTGCCAAACTGCTTGCATTTTAGCAACATGCACCTGATTATCTAGATGTAGAACATAAGCTAAATATTGAAAATTACTAAAAGTTTATCATCAATATTGAGGAAACAGAAAGAGTTTAACAGGGTTAACCAAGGCTCACAATCCAAAGACATCATCTAGAACCAGATAAAAAATCTAGAGTGCATTAACAGGGAGGAAGACTTTTTATATTTTATTTTGAGTTGAAATGGTCAGGAAAACAACTCGGTTTGATTTACATGGCCACTGTGATAAAAACCAGGAAAACAGTTATTTCTTAGAAGCTGAACATTAGTTGATTTAATCAGACAACGGTAGACACACACAAGTCATTAAAAATGTACGTTTGTTTGGGAGGACACCACAAACTGACCACTGCTGATATCCAACAACAACGACGACAACAAAAAAACATCTCTACACTGTTGTGTTCTTCTAATAAAAAAAAGTCGACATTGTTTGTTCTAAGGAACAGACACCTTCAATAGAAAAATCTCCAAAAAGTCTTGTAGCTTTGAGCAGACCATGATAAATGTTTGTACCCAAATGTACACATGACAAGTCCAAATTAGCCAATCAGAACGCAGAATGAATCAGCGTAGGAGTTTAGCTGTCGGTCTTAGTGCAATCGAAAGGTTTCCACCATTGAGCGAATGCCAGAACCTTCTTACGCTGGTCGTCAAAATTCTCACGTATTGGTTTCCGCCACCGTCTCGGTTCCAAGTCGAGCATTCCACCCAGGATTTCCTAATGGAGACAGAACAAATCTCAGAGCCAGTGCTGACATGACAATCAGATTAGAATAGAAGAACAGGGAGCCCTGCTGCAACAGATGTCACGACCCCCACAGAGACCCCCATGAACATCGTGTCAGTCTGAGATTACATAAAGAGACAGAAGCGATTGAGACAGCCGAAATAGACAGAAGAACTGTGAAGAATTCTCCAAGAAGCACTGTCTCCATGTGTACGGCAAGTTGGAGAATTGGGGCTGATTTAAAGGCAAAGGTGGTCACACCAAATATTGATTTAGCTTTTTTAATGTTTACTGGACGTTGCATGATATTAAGTGATAAATGAAAACTATTAATGTCATTATTTTTGAAGACATCCTCAATATGCAAAAAAGTGCATAAAACTTTTGCACAGTCCTGTATATTTTAAGAAATCATCTATAACACATGAACATTGCAGGCTCCACCTGTTCGGTCTTGGTACTAAAAAGGGACTCACTTTGCCAAAATAATGTGGAAACTTCAGTTCGTTCTCAATGACGTGAGCAAAGCCGCCCTGCAAACCGAAATCCACTGAGAAATATGGTAATCCTCGCGGCACCTGCAGACATGGGGAATGTATAGACTGAGAGAGAGCGGATAAATAAGAGGAATTTAATAGAAAGGAACGGGAACAGAAAGACTCACGGCTTGTTTGATGTTTTTAGATGAGAGATCCACAACCTTCTTATTCATGGCCCATTCCTCGTCCGATTCCATTATGGCTTTCTGAACGTCCACACAGAATACAGAGTATTATATTTAATCTACTCATCTTTATTCACACAAATGTATGAAAATTGTAGAAAATTAAATATCAAAATGTATAATAACCCTGATGAGGTGTTAAAGTGTTTACCTTGAAGTAAATGGGTGCCATGTCTCCGAGCTCTTTGGGCAGCGGCACGCACTCATACACCATGTGCAGGTGTCTTTTTGGGTTCATATGAGTCTCTAAAAACACACAGTCCAGATCCTGAGACTCAAACGTCTGGACCAAAGCGCGACGGAACATCTACACAAGAGAACGTGAGAATGTTGCATAGAGTTACTGATTCTGAAAAGTTGAAATCTGTGTGTATTTGAGCCAAACGCAAAATATGTCAGTTTCTCAGGTTCTTCAGTAAATGTTATATATAAACAATATGAGCAATAGTAATAGTGATGCTTGCCTTTGCAAACAATAATAATAAACTGTTCCAGAGAGAGTACATGCCAATGCTCATGTTAATACGGGTGTGTGTGTACCTGTATTTCGCTCCATATGTCCTCATCCAGGCCTGTGGCCGCTGTGTGATGTTGGACAGGGACGATCAAACAGTGACCTTCGGTCAGAGACACGCTGTTCGGCAGACACAAGTACACCTGCGAGAGAGAAAACACATCAGAGAACAGCATTCATGATCTGTTCAACTCAATGAGCATGTTTACATGCACGAAGCTACAGCGATTACACTTCATAAGCTGGCACTGTTCACATAAAGGCTTTAAACAGCTCGTAATCAGCTTAAGCAAAAAACAATCCATATTGGTAGATTTTTGCCCACTACCTCGTTTACCGGTATCCTTGGCGGTTTATCGAGTGTGTGCATGGCTGTTTACGCTTTGATAGCGAAAGCAGAGAATAATCCCATGATTTAAAGTCTCATAAATGTGGGTTTCTTATGTTGTTGTTGTTGTTTTGAACAAGCTGATTTCTGAAGTTTATCAGCGTACTGCTGTGCATGTTCACGGGTGGGGAAGATTATCAGTGAATAACGACTTAAATGTCAGTCTGTTCTCAATACAAAGCTATCTGACTTCAGAAGACTTGGAATATAATGCACCAGTAATATGGACCACAATCATGATCCATTTATGGTGCTTTTGTGTAATTTTTTGAAGCTTGAAAGCTCCACTTCTCACTCAAGAGAACAAGATAACAACCAGTTACATTTTTTAAAATACCTCCTGTGTTCAACGCAAGAGAAATGTCATGTGTGTCTGGAAAAACATGAGGGTACGTAAATAATGACAGCATTTTTGAGTGAACTTACCCTTTAATGAGGACAGTTCACTAAAACCTAGAGCCTATTCCGCAGCTTGTTTTCGGTCAAAGCGCACATGGTGAAAACGAGCATCTGGACAAATCCGCTTAATACGGACGACTGTGTGACATCAAAGATGGACAGGCTGGCAGAGAGATTAGTCTTTGTTTTGTTTCGTTTTTTTGCCTCTGATGTTTGCGTATACGGTGTTGGAAAAGTTTGGCTGAAGCAAAATTGACCCAAAATGGTATTTAAGGCAAATTAGTGAGTGTGTGTTTATCAGACTTCGGCTCGGTTCCAAAACCTAGTGATCTCCCTGCATAGGCAGCATTAAAAATGTAGCCTTGATTATGCTGCCTTCTAAGATACTTTCATTTTGTTAAACTGAAAGATGGCTTTGCTTGTACTTTTCATAAATGATCAACTGTATAGTGTCTAACTCAGAGCCAAATCCAATTAAGATGTTTAACCAAATGAGGAAAATGTTCCTTATAAATATTCTTACTAGGTCTGTCAAATTAACACGTTAAACAAGTGCAGTTAAGTACTATAAAATAACATGCCCCCTGACCTTTAAGGAAAGTCCATAACATGTCTTGAGATTGTTTTTAAAAGTGTCATTTATGGGGGGGTTTGGGTATCTCAACGAGTATTGACGCTGACTATCACACCTGGAGTCGTGAGTTTGAATCTAGGTTGTGCTGAGCGACTCAGCCGGGTCTCCTAAGCAACCAAATTGGCCCGGTTGCTAGGGAGGGTGGCGTCACATGGGGTAACCTCCTCGTGGTCGCTATAATGTGGTTCTCGCTCTCGGTGGGGCGCGTGGTGAGATGTGCGTGGATCCTCGGAGAATACCGTGAAGCCTCCACACACGCTACGTCTCCGCGGTGACGCGCGGATTGACGGTCTCAGACTGTTATTATTTTGATTAGTATTGAATTATCTTTATTTATTGGCCATTCTCAGCAAATATTGATTATATGCAATTAATTCAATTAATAAGCATATTATGACTGTCTTTATTTAGTTAACTCTAAAAAAATATATATAAATATACCCAAATACCCAATATTTATGCGTGCTATATATTATATACTTAATATTGTATCACATTGTTAGCTTAGCGACACATGCTAATGGCAAACGCTGCTTAAACGAATTGCGAGTCAATTATTCTATGCGCTTCAGAGTTGCTGCCTTAGTCGACATTTCCAAATCAATCCCTTATGTGGTTACACTTCAGATACGATGCTGCCTAAAAGGTAGCAAGCTAGGTAGTTAGCATAGTAGCTTCCTGTAGCTACTGTAACAATTTGTAATATTCGGTGAACCCCGAGGTTTCACAAACTGTCGAGCCGGGTCTCAGGAATAAAGAACGTTTATTGCAATGGATCGTCAGATGATAAATTCCCTCTCATTAAAGTCAAACAAAACTAATCAAACTGTCAATGCCTGGAACATGGTATTCTTAATCAGTGTAATATAATTTAATGTAATTAAAGTGTCAAACCTGATATGTGCTCTGCCCGGGCTGGTTGACATTTGCTTGAGGCATCGAACGCTATTGTCATGTGGAGTTACACCGCCGTGGTTTATTAGCCCATTCATTAGGTTTTGATTTCTAAATGATTCAGTATTTAATTTTGAATTAACGTCTACACACCAGAGCACAAGAGAGACTTACGTTTATCAAGGACTGAACTTGCACAGTGAAAAACAATCAGGAATCAAGTGTAACAGTCGCAATGTCCTCTTTAAAACCTGAAAGTCGTTGTGACGCATGCACTAAAAATGCTAGATGCAGCACAACGGATGGTGAAACAGAATGCAGGTGTCTCGAGATGCATTTATAAATATGCAAGTTATTTTTAACTTGACACGGTCTCTAAAAAACATGCAGTGCTTAAACAATTGAAAAACAGTGCAGACGCATGCATAAACAGCCCCTAATTCGCTCTAAACTAGAAAAATGTGCCTCGTCGTGCTCAGATCGGGTTGAAGACCTTTAAAGTTTGTGTAGAAAAGCCAAATAGTGATTTTGTCAGGAAGGTTTTGGAAGTCGAATTCCTTTGCAGTACAAACATCAACAAACATTGGTTCAATGTCTACATAACAGTTAAAGCTTATCTCTTCAACCTGAGTAGATAAGTAGATAAGAAACAGTAATATACGTGCCTTGGCTCCGACAGCGACGATGAGATGTTTGGGTAGTTCAGGGCTGTCAAAGCAGTGCCGACATTTCTCCATCTGCCCGGCTAACCGCCGTGTCTCATGCACAGCTTTATTCCTCTGCCTCTCTTCATCCCGGCCTGACCGCTCTCTCTGGGCCGCGCTCGACACGAACATGTCATCCAGCGTATAGTTATCCCCATCTGTCTTGCCCATCATCTGCAAGACACACAAAACAGGAAAGCTTTGGCCCTCAAAAGTACCTTTTTCTCTTTTTTACTCATCTCACAAAAGTCCAAAGATTAGACAAACGTGTCCAATAAGCTCAACGTTGAAATTAAGTTTACGTTAGATGTCCAAATATCAGTTGTAAAACCGATTGCTGCTTTGGGATCGGCTTGTAACGGGCTTCGTATGACGCGAGATTAATCAACTCGGGCAACGCGACGTCGGAAAAGTACCACCTACTCGGTATTGTGTATTTTGGGCAGAGGAAATGCATCAGATTTCTGATCCCTCTGTCCTCAACTATGGAGAACGGCTGGTCATCCAGGGCCATGAATTCCATAATTGTCCTCGTAATTGCTTCAGTCTTTTCGCTGCTCATAGCCAGGAAAGATAGGAGAGGCTGCTGACTTGTGGCTGGCTCTGAGCTCTGGCTAGCTTTAGCCGCTTTCCCTTTTGTAGCTTCTTCAAACTGGGCATGTTCAGCTGGGTAAGGGTGTTTTAAGTGTCTAATTAGGTTTGTTGTTCCGAACGTTTTCGTGGTGGTTCTCCCACGGTTTACTTTGGCCTTCCAATTATTACAAATGGCGAACTTTGTGTCTTCTTCACTCGCAGTGAAGAACTTCCACGCCAACGGCATGTTTACATGCGGCTGTGACGTTATTGCCTGCGCCACTGGCAACAAAACGGACCGGCTCGGAATCAGAAAGACGTGAGACTGACCGGCCACAGGTCCGGGCCGTGCATGCGGAAAATCGGCTGGTTCCAGCCGGTCGATCGGTGCATCTCTAGAAAAAAATACAACAAAGACGATGTGGAAGTCTGAAAAAAGGATGACAAAGAAAAGGACAAGGAAAATGAGAAAAATTAACAAGACCACAATGAAAAACATGAAGGCAAAGATGGTGAAGACTAGAAAAAAGATGGTGAAACAAATGACACAACGAAAACGAACAAGATGAAAATCAAAAGGACATGATGACGAAGTGGCACAGACAAATATCAATTCAGTGCTGCCTTGCATACTAGCACACAACCACACATAATCTTGGTTACTGTTGGTGAAAATGGAAATATATATATATATATAAATAACACTTTTAGCTGCTATGCCATAACAACTTGGCAGTGAGAGACAGAGAAATGGACACACATGCCACAAAGCTAAAATGTGCAAATGTTTGTCACTTTTCTCATCTCTATAGCGACCATGACGTCTTGAGTTTAGTAGCCCAGTCCTGTTTCATATCAGACAAACACCAAATCATTTCAGAGACAAAGACACGGAAAGAGAAAGAGACGGAGAGGGAGAGACTGATGACTGATGCTACTGCAGTCTCACAATGACCATCTGTTGCTCCCAGTCTGTCTTATAAAGAATTTTTTTTCTTCTTCTATTCGTAATTTATGGTCACTATAAAAACGTATGGGAAAGAGCAGTTTAAACATTCTTTGGGAACATTCTCGTGTGCCACAGAACAAATGACAGCATGAGTTTGAACAACATCAGGGGGAGTAAATAGAAAATAACTATTCCTTTGCTACTGTACCTTCAAGAGCTCTACATACACTGATGAGCCAAAACATTATGACCGAATGCCTAATATGCCGTTGGTCCTCCGCGTACCGGCAAAACAGTACCGGCCCGCCGAGAAATGGACTCTACAAGACCCCTGAAGGTGTCCTGTGGTATCTGGCACCAAGACATTAGCAGCAGATCCTTCAAGTCCTGCAAGTCGCAAGGTGGAGTCGCTGTCGATCGGACTTGTTGGTCCAGCACATCCCACAGATGCTCAATCGGATTGAGATCTGGGGAATTTGGAGGCTAGGGCAACACCTTGAACCAGTGGTTCCCAAACCTGTTCCTGGGGACCCTCCAATGGTACATATTTTGGATATCTCCTTAATCAAACACACCTTATTCAACTCATCAGCTGGTTTGTGGAGACTCCAAGACTTACATTTGGTATGTCCGAAAAGTGATAAACACAATGTGCAGTATTGGGGGCCTCAAGGAACAGGGTTGGGAACCACTGCCTTGAACTCTTCATCATGTTCCTCAAACCATTCCTGAACAATGTGTGCAGTATGGCAAGGTGCATTATCCTGCTGAGAGGCCACTGCCATCAGGGAACACCATTGCCATGAAGGGGTGTACCTGGTCTGCAACGATGTTTAGGTAGGTGGCACGTGCCAACTTGATGTCCACATGAATGGCCGAACCCAGAGTTCCCCAGCAGAACGTTGCCCAGAGCTCCACCCTCCGTCCACCTACTTGTCGTCTTCCCACAGTGTTTCCTGGTGCCATCACTTCCCCAGGTAAACAGTGTGCACCTTAAACGGCCGTCCACGTAATGTAAAAGAAAACAGGACTCGTTGGACCAGCGACCTTCTTCCACTGCTCCTAGGTCCAGTTCTGACGCTCGCGTGCCCAACGTAGGCTCTTTCGACGGTGCTCTGACCGGTCTGCGGCTACGCAGCCTCATATTCAGCAGGGTGCGATGCACTGTGTGTTGCAACACGTTCCTCCCATAACCATCATTAATCTTTTCGGCGAACTGTGCCACAGTAGAACTTCTGATGGTTCGGACCAGGCGGGATAGCCTTCGTTGCCCTCATGCATCGATAAGCCTTGGCCGTCCAACACCCTGTCGCTGGTTTATGCCTCATCAGACCAGCGTCGGGGTACTCTCCACTGCTGACCAGGAGCACCCCACAAGCCTTACCATTTCAGGGATGCTTGTCTGGCATAACAATTTGGCCGCTAAGGTCTTTACTCCTGCATTCAACACTTTGACAACGAGAACTGATCTAAGCCACACAGACCTTGACATGTGGCCTTGTTAGGAGATGATCAACGATGTTCGCTTCACCAGTGAGTGGTCATAATCTTTTGGCTCATCAGGGCATTTGTAAATGACCTCCGTTGTGGCTAATCACGTATCACAGTTTTGTTTATTAGTGTTTGGTGTGTAAAGACTGTATGAAGGGGACTAGCACTCACCTTGGCAGCCATTCGTGAGTAAAGAGCATTCTGATCCTCCGCTGTGCTCATCTTCTCTCGTCTGACCATCTCTCGCAGATCCACACCATCATCATCCTCAAAATAACGCATTCGCTCGCCGTCCTGGTGCGTCTCAACCTAAACACGTGCACATACGAGAAGGAAACATGATCTCTGTGAAACGATGTTGGAGGAGCGACATCCCAGTTTGTCAAGCTACATGTTACCTATAATTTCAAGTAATTCAACTATGCTTCTCGAAAAAGTAGTAGTAGCAGTATGTTATTTTGTGTGTAAGAATTTGTGTCTCACCCCTTTTCTCTTTCTTCGTCCTCCTCTCGGCTCCTGAGGCTGTGTGGGTGCGTTGACTGGCCAGGCTCGTCCTGATTGGTCAGTCCTGAAAAGCACAACTTCCTTCTCTGCATCTGTTTGTGCGGACACCTGAAACAAAAACAGTAACACCACTGCATTCAGCATCAATGATAAGCCACAAGATGCTATAAGTTACAGTGAATTTAACAACAAACTTGTTTACTTTTCTAAAACAGGAAGCAAAAACAGCAGCCAACAGGTCAGTCACTGGTCACTTGTTGGTCTGTTATGGGCAGTTCACGCAGGAGTGATTCTTGCGCCCATTTGCGCTATTTTTTTAATTGTTGGTCCAAGCAAACATGCACTTGACCGATATCTTTGGCTTTGACACATCTTGCTGTTTTTAAGCATTTCATGTCAAGAGCGGTGCCTTTATAAGATGTCTTGTCGGCGGCTGTTGCTCAGGTGGTAGAGCGGGTCGGACGCTAATCGCAGGGCTGGCTAATCGATTCCCGGCCCACATGACTCCACATGCCAAAGTGTCCTTGGGCAAGACACTGAACCCCAAGTTGCTCCCAATGGCAGGCTAGCGCCTTGCATAGCATCTCTGCCATCATTGGTGTATGAGTGGGTGAATGGGACACATTGTAAAGCGCTTTGGTAACCTCTAAGGTTAAAAAAGGCGCTATATAAGTGCAGACCATTTACCATTTGTCAAGTTACAAGCAGTTACACTTTCAAAAAATTTTCCCAAATCCTCTTCTGTATCTCTCTTACCTGTTTTGTCTGGTCTTTCCTTTGAGCTTGGATCTCTTTTGCTCGACGGGCAGCGTCCATCTGTGCTTTTAGTTTTTCCACCAAAGCCTGAAATGAGACACAATCACACTGCAGATTAGTAAACTAGATTGATTTACAGAAACGTGAGTTTATTTATAATGACACATAACACGTATCTAAGAGACGACTACTGGTTATTTATATCTTCAGCTTTAGTATGTCAACAGGGAATTTTAGACATTTTAGACTCCCAAAAATTCCTTTTGCATATAGAAGAACAGGGAGCTCAAATTAATCACATGATGTGCCAATTTATTAATTGAATTAACTATAATTAATTGCATATATAAATATTAACTGAGAAAGGCCCTCAATGAACAAAAATGTCATATGATTAAATATAGTATATATAAATGTAGTTATATATAATTATTAATAAAATAAATATTATACAAATGTATTTAATTCAAATGCAATACATTGTGACAGACAAGTAATGCATTGATAAAACGAAGCAAAAAGTGGCTTTTAAAAGGCATTTTATTGTTTATTTCCATATTACTGTACATAAGCCTATCTATCCCCAATAGGTTTATTATAAGGGCTGTTCAAGGGAAATGTGCACATGCACCAGACGGACACTTTGAGCATCCATCATTGGTAGCGTTGAATCACAAGCAAGGTTTTTAGGTCGCTGTGTCAACTTAAACAGTTTGAATCTTAGAAAAACACTTCTCGAGATCCCTGCATTCAGAATTGCGCTTCATCCAGCTGTTTTTGTATGAAAGTGCGTGTTGTCATCTTGTGCTCCCGCTAGTCTTTAGCAAGCCTGAGTGTGGTTTGTTGTTTGTACAGCTGGGCGTTGTTTATACAGCTGGAGTTTTGCTTACTGTCCCCTACTGAATACAGGTGGTAGTTAAAGCTTAAATTGCTCCTTGTTATGGTCAGAGGACATGATCAGTGCTGGGGGTAACACGTTATAAGTAACGCACGGTACATAATCAGATTACTTTTTTCGAGTAAACGAGTAAATTAACACGATGTTCTTTTATTTTAGACCAGCACAACAAGTCTTCTTTTAGCCCATCCTGAGATTCATATTTTAAAAACAAAATATTGCTGGTAAAGCAATGTAAATCTGAACGCTTCAGTGGAATCCAGTTGTTCTCATCATTTGCAATAGTTGATTTGCACTGGATCAACTGGAGCCTACGTGACCAGCCTTCATAAACGTTGCTGTTGTCATGACAATCAAAGCAATTGTTAAGAAATGTGCATTCATAAGGCAAGATTTTGTCCAAATTTAACAGTCGAGTAAGTGAAACTTTGATTCTCGTGATTGAATCATGTAGGCTGCATTTAAAAGTGTGTAAACACATTTTCGTAAGCCGGGAGAAGTCTTCAATCAATAGAATGATCGCTGACTGCTTGTGCATCTGAACTGCTTTGTGTTAAAGCATTAAACACTGAACATTCGGTTGAGTGAAACATGATCGATTCATGTGTAAATACACACTTCATTAAATAATCAGTAAACGCATTTAGGCAGAGGGACTATAAGACTAGCCTTCCACTGGCCACAGCATGATATTCAGGGTGAAATACTCGCCCAGTTCACTGACTTATGCAGCCGAACTGCACCGTGTTAGAGCTCCTCGTAACTAGGAGTGGGATGAGAAACGCTGACTCTGGATCAGCGGCTGCGAGCAATATATTACATGGTTTGTGTATGCAGACAAAATGCCTTAAGTTGTTAAAATATTCTAAGTTTTGTTTTATAAAAAGCAAGTAATGTGATTTTTATGACAATATGGTAGCTTTGTATTAACATGCACGTTTGCAGTAGGCTGTCCGCAGTACACAACGTGTACACCGTTTAACTCCAAACAAGCTTGCACTGAGGTGACTTGAGTGAAAAATATTAACTTAATATTAACTATTTAAGTTACTTTTTTAAGGCGTAATACAATATTCTAACAGGTTACTTTTAAAAGTAACGTTACCCAATACTGGACATGATTAAAAAACATTTTGTAATGTAACTAATCACATTGAATTAACTAGTAAAATCGACAGCTTTAATATACATTTATTAAATGTATAGATTGATTCTGACCAATTATTGGATTGCATTAATGCTGCCTCTAAAAAGTCTGTGTAATCACACCTTTTGCAATAATTTATTTCTGATTTATTTTATCTGTTCTGGTCAAATCTCATAATTTGGAAACATACTACCAAGGTCAGTTTTTACATTTTCCCAAATATTTAATCTTTGAAAGTACTTTAAAGAATTGTTAATGGAACCAGAATCGTTACAACAGAACCCGAATCCATTAATCCCTATTAAAACCAAGTGAGCTGCCTACCTAGACAGAATACTTCATAGGCACACTGGAGTATGCAAAGACCCTAAACCACATGGCTATTTCAGAGCTATAAGGTGTACTGGGAATTAATTGGGGCGTGTGCATGTAGGAGGTGCGTGCTTTGATGATCTCACGTTGTTTCCCATGAGTTCTGCCTTGACGAGTTTGGCTCCCAATTTATTCATCTCCTCGTCGGTCAGGATCAGCTCTTCCTCCTCCTCTTCCTCACTTTCTGAACTGTGAGGTTAACACACACAGTCACATCACAGTTTCAACATGAGCAGGGTACATTAGTTCTCTTTTGACACAACTGGTTATAGCGTGTAGAATTGAAATAGTGTAGAATGAAGTTTTAGAATATTTCTAGAATTCAAGAAATGCTTAAAAGTGTGTGTGGTCATTCTGACCTGCTCACTGTTGCGGTTGTTGCTGCTGTTGTTTTGCTGTCTTCCAGCAGGGCGGCGCTCTTGTCAGTGTCTTTCTGTGGGGTTGCTCTCTCCTTTGCATCCTGCACAGTGCCGCTCTTCCTCCAGGCAGCAACAACACCAGTATCATCATCATCAGGTTTTCTGAATCCTGAACTCTGACTGGACGTAGAGCCTTTCAGTCCTGCCCTCCTAAACCCCGCCCCTCCACTCATACTCTTGTCAGAGTCAGACGGTTTGAGGAACTTGGCCCCGAGGCTGGAGAGAGAGGCAGAGTGTTCCGAACGAGAAGCGTGTTTCGGATCATCCCTGGATCTCTGATCGCGTTCATCACGGCCATGAGAGCTCCTCCCACTGTCGCGCTCTCTCTCTCTTTCTCGATCCCTGCCGTGGTCTCTCTCTCTGTCAGGAGATCTCTCTCTCCATCTCTTCTCCCCATCTTCTCTCCTCCACCTCTCTTTCCCCTCTTCTCGGTCATCTCGTCTCCATCTCTCTCTCCTCTCGTTACGGTCTCCTCTCCGTTCATCCCGCTCTTCTCTTTTCTCACCGTACGCAGCCTCCTCTGCCTCCTGCAGTCTCTTCTGGAACTCTTCCATAGACTGCAGAGAAGGAGAGAGAATCATTGTATCTTATGGTGTGTTCACGTCATGTTGGATTTACTGTAATTATTAGACCATTAAAAATGGCAGCGACCACAATAATTAAAGGTAGTTTTATATATATACCTGTTTTTTGTTTGTTTTGTTTTTTTACTTCGTCTCAAAGAACTTGGAAGAAATTGGTTAGTCACCATTTATTTAAATTTTTAAATATAAACATGTTAATTTGTTTTTGCATTGTTTTATACATGCCATAAAATCAGTGGACATGCTGTAATTAAAAGCTGGGCAAAATCTTCTGCCGTTTCATAGTGGATTTTTTAATAATAGGATCAAATGGGCAGATTCAATTCACATCAAGCTTTATTTGGCAAAAGAAACTTAAGTTCAGTCTCTATCGCACACACGCTGGGTCTCTCTCGTATGGTGAACGTAACCATATTGTGAGCGCCTTCGAGCAATGTGAAGAGATATGGCAGCTTCCCCGTATCACTCCCACACCTGGCTCACTGCTTGCAGCTGAAGTCTCCATTCTCTGTGCAATAAATCCGCTCCTGTGTTTATTATGCCCGGAACATGCAACACACGTAATGAAAAGTATGCACTGCTCCACACAAACGACTTCTGTGCTAGGATGTGTAGTCCAGTTGAGCATGTACTGCCTGGCAATTTATCTATGCCAAATTTAGCAACAGGAAGCGGGGGGAAACAAAGTTTCAAGAAGTGAAAAAAAAACCTGGATACTGCATTAATTGCAGAATGTGTTAATCAGTCAAATTTCCCTGCCCTAATTAATATTAATTAGTGCTGTCAGGCGATTAACATATATAATCGTGATTAATCCCAGATTTTGAAAGTGATGACATTTTACACTATATATATATATATATATACACACACACACACACACACACTTCTTTTCTTGACAAAATGTTTTTATTTCCATTTTAGAAAACAAAACAATATGTAGCAATATAATAATTTTTTTTACTTTTTCCAAACAAAGCCTTCCATTATATAAACACTAAATGCACTAAAATATCACCAATTCAAGTCACATCAAATGTTTACCAAAGTCTATGATGGAGTTTGGCAAAGTAAAAGAATAAGTCCTCACATAAGTTACATATTCATTGCAATGGGCATTAAATCTCTTAAATTGTGGCGATCCGCTTTCCTACAGCAATCGTGAAGCTGCATTCATAATTCATGTCAGGACCATTGAAGCGATGTACACCAGCGTCGAGCGCCTCTTTAAACTCACTATACGCCTTAGTCTGAAAAATACTTGATTTCAGTCACAACTCCCATCTGGGCTTTTTCTGTATAACAAATAACGCTAAGTGCTCCATTCTTCATCATTTTATCACTGACAGGGAAGTGCTGTCTGCGACTCTATTATAGGATAGAGCGTAACGGTCAACTTTAGGGTGTTAAGACAGTTCCGCCCATAGACTGCCATGCTATGCTATTTTATGCTAAGCTTGTAGTCTCATCTTGGTAGAAGGGCTCTGGACCTGTGTCTGTTTGTGAAGTGTGCATCAGTGTGATGACTCTGGGCGGTTCTGCCCTAAACACTGTTTATGCTGTATTAATGCTAAATGCGTAAATACATTTTAAATTAATCGCGTGCGTTAACGCGATAATTCTGACAGAATATAAATACAATGTATAATACTACTAATGATTTATTATTAATATTTTCCTTTTTGTTAGCTTTTGCAAGCATCAGTTATATTTTCAAAATCAACAATTTACTATATACATTTCATTTGAAAACGCATTAATTTCACTAGAACTGCGTTTTCATACACTGAAAAAGGAGCATTTAGAAAATCTCCATTAATGCATACTTTTTAAAAAACTAAATGACATTAGGGAATTGAAAATGGAGTTTTCAAAAGAAAACAGATTATTGTGGACGTGGCCGTTATCCATCTTTTCTACTGTGCAATGCAATGTTTTTGATTCCAGATTGATGCATTGTTTTTATTTTAAAAAACGACGACAACTACATAGATTTATCATATCCCCAAAGTCTTTCTAGCAAGTCAAGTCCACTGTCGGCCATCTTTGGAATGCTCTCGGAAGGCTATTTCCAATCATGCCAGTACCAGCTCCTATTTACTTGAATTAGAAAAGAAACAAAATCTCCAAAACGGGTGGTCAAGATTAGGATCAAAGGACAGATTTCAAATCAGCCGTAACATCCGACAACACTAGTATCATAAATTGTGCTTCTTTACCTCAGATTAAGCTAAAAAACAAAATTTTCTTGGCTTTTACAGCCAATGTGCATGTGAGTTGATTGACAGGTGGTGTCTATATTTAAAAGGTAATTTGGGACTTCCTTTCTACATACCTTGACCACTTGGCTGCCGTTGGTTGTTCCAATTTTTCCCATTCTCTTTAATAGGAGTGGCCCTTCTCTGCTTAATAATCTCTGATATCACACATTACTTTGGTTATCTATTATTTTTTGTTACAGTGCCTGGAAGCAACTTGAAGCAATTAAGACTAAGACTTCATTAGTATTTATTCTTGTGCCCTTAATTGGTGTTACATTTTTGTGTGCAACAGGGCTGGGCGATATCGTGATATCCGATTATATCGTCAACCCCCCTGCAGAGGGTCGTTGAATACACTATGCAACACAATTTTTGTTCCTGGGTAGTAAGTGTTATTTCCTATTTGCTTATGCCTCAAAAGTATAGAAGGTGGCTATTATTCCCCATAAACTTTGCTTTTGTGACCAGGACAATGATATTTTGAAATATACCTATTTCCAATTAGAAAACGAGCAACTTTGTGTCTTTTCGATCACAAAGTCAGAAAAAACAACAACGTATGTATCCAAATTAACATGTATTTACATGTTAAATTGTATACAAAAATACTCAAACTTCAAGGTGTCCAGCAAGGTCTTGATGCTGTTGTAATACTCTTTGAGGCGCACCGAGTGAGCCAGGGGAAGAGACGGGTACTTGTTACCATTATGGAGCAGCACGGTTTTGAGGCTCCCAGATGAGCTGTCAATGAAGAGGCGCCACTCATTCTGGTTACAGGCGATTCCGATTGCCTCGAACAGACTTGTCACATTGTGGCAGAAGCAGAGCCCAGGGTGACTTGATACACAGCTAAGCTGCAAATACTTGGCAAAGCAAATGTACTATTTTGTCAAACAGAGAGGGAGAGATGTGCGTTTGTTTGCTCACCCCGTATCTCTCTGCAACCACGCTCTCCACACTGCGCTGTTCTCTGTCAGCCTGCTCTTTCATCCTTTGATACGACTTCCTGAGCCAGCTCACCCCTCCGTCATTCACCACTCCAGCTGAGAGAGAGAAATCTCTTTAAAACATCTGTGAAATAAACACTTCCCGCTCAGCATGTACAGAACAGCAGTGTGTGCCATTTCTCCACTGCTTAGAGACAGACCCCGCATCTGAATATGCATACTTCACTACTTTAAAGTAGGGATGCACCGATACCACTTTTTCAGAGCCGTTTCCTGTGTTGTTGTTAGAGTATCTAAACATTATTGTGTGGAACTAATAATGAAACACAAACCTCTAACTACACATTATTTCAACATAAATGTATAGCTTATTAAGAAACATTTTATTATTAACTAGTAAACTGGATAATGTTGCAGCAAAATTAACAGTTATTCCAGTAAGTCATCAGAATTAAAGCAGTTTATTTTTTTGCAAAAATGTATCTCTTTTTTGTTCAATTTAATTGTAAGATATCAGCTCACTTTTTATTCACACAGTTAAACCCATTCAACTCTGTAAACAAATAATAATAATATATTATAACAGTAATATCTCTCAATCGTGCACCTTTAACTTTAAACCCTCACACTATTATTCTGACATTCTGAACTCTCCAGGAAGTCCTGTAAGTGTCTGTTTGTAGGCAAGTTCACAGTGGTTTAATTCACTTCTTATTCAAATTCTGGTCAAATGCACCTTCGGTGCCGTTCTAAATGCACATTATAGGTGAACCGAATTTTTGAGCATCATGAGTTACATCTGAGATGTTGGCTAAAATAGCAGCGAGTGTGTGTAAACAGAGCAGCGCCATTCATTGACGCACGCATGTTATCCATCCATCCATTCATCTTCAACCGCTTATCCGAAGTCGGGTCGCGGGGGCAGCCGCTCCAGTAGGGGGCCCCAAACTTCCCTATCCCGAGCCACATTAACCAGCTCTGACTGGAGGACCCCGAGGCGTTCCCAGGCCAGTGTGGAGATGTAATCTCTCCACCTAATCCCGGGTCTTCCCCGAGGCCTCCTCCCAGCTGGATGTGCCTGAAATACCTCCCTAGGTATAGTATCAGACTGATACTTGATCCATCTAAAAGCTTGAATCCGTGCATCCATACTTGAAAGTATGCAAAACTGTGGTATCGATACCATGCTTATGAACTTGTACTTTTGCTTGTAAATATTTTCTGACGTTTAATGGCAGATTTTGAACAGTGGCTTCTTCCTGGCTGAGCAGCCTTTCAGGTTATGCCCATATAGGACTCGTTTTACTGTGGATATAGATACTTGTCTAACTGTTTCCTCCAGCATCTTCACAAGGTCCTTTGCTGTTGTTCTGGGATCGATTTGCACTTTTCGCACCAAACTACGTTCATCTCTAGGAGACAGAGTGCATCTCCTTCCTGAGCGGTATGATGGCTGTGTGGTCCCATTGTGTTTATACTTGCGCACTATTGTTTGTACCTTCAGGCATTTGCAAAGAGGCACTGAGTTTGAAGGTAGGCCTTACAATACATCCACAGGTACACCTCCAATTCAGCACAACTATCAGAAGCTAATTGGCTAATTGTCTAAAGGCTTAACATTTTCTGGAATTTTTCAAGCTGCTTAAAGGCTTAGTGGATGTAAACTTCCGACCCACTGAAATTGTGATAGTCAATTAAATGTGAAACTAACGTATCTGTAAACAATTGTTGGATTGTTTACAGATAAAAATAACTCATGTCATGCACAACCTGCTTATTTCGGTTAAATAATAATAATTAACTGATGAAATCAAATCAGACATGACATCTGACATTTAACTTAAGTGTTGACTGTTGGAACTCTGGACGTTACTGAAGATTCCTGAAGGTTTGAATTAACACTTGTGGGTCAAAGGTCATAGCTACACTGTTCTTTGCTGCTTCCAGCTACTGTAATACAATACTCTCACAGATCTTGACCACAGTAAAGATTTCTACAATTACCCTTTTTAACCGCAATACTGGCGGTTTCCTTTGGGGGCAGCCCGCTTCCTCCATCCTTCCAGTAAGGGTTCAACTCTAATTTGTGAAGACCAGCCTGAGAGAGAGATAAACACACAAAAACACAAACGTCACATTCTAATCACCAAAAGCTCTAGTGTTAAAACAGCCTATGAACGCAACCAATTTTACATAACACAAATTACACGTTATTTCAGGACAGACTCCAAACCTGCTCGATGGCCTGAGCTTTCTCCCTCTCCGCCTCCTTCTCCGCTTCCTTCTGTGCTCGTCTCTCTGCTTGAGAGGTGGTCTTCATAGCCAGGAAGTCAAAGGTCATCCACTCATCTCTCTAAGAAAGAAGGGGAAAAAAAAATTAGTGAGCTTTGTGCAAAACAATATCTGCAGTATAACACAATAAAAGCTCATATCACAGATTACTTCTGAGCCTGCTCATGACGCCTCAAACCTTCAGCTGTCATTGAGAATGAATGAGCTCAACTGCAAATCGCTGTCAGTTGAAACACCCCTTAAATCTCTCAGAGAGAGAGAGAGAGAGAGAGAGAGCTCTTTAGGTGGAGTAATAAACAGTAATGTTAACTTTCAATAAGTAGGGGCGCCTGGGTAGCTCAGCGAGTATTGACACTGACTATCACCCCTGGAGTCACATGTTCGATTCCAGGGTGTGCCGAGTGACTCCAGCCAGGTCTCCAAGCAACCAAATTGGCCCGGTTGCTAGGAAGGGTAGAATCACATGGTGTAACCTCCTCGTGGTCATTCGTAGGGGTTCTTGGTCTCAATGGGGCGCGTGGTAAATTGTGCATGGATTGTGGAGAGTAGCATGAGCCTCCACATGCTGTGAGTCTCTGCGGTGTCATGCACATTGAGTCACGTGATAAGATGCACGGATTGACTTTTTTTGAAGCGGAGGCAACTGATACTTGTCCTCCACCACCTGGATTGAGGCGAGTATCCGCGCCACCATGAGGACCTACTAAGTAGTGGGAATTGGGCATTCCAAATTGGGAGAAAAAGGGATAAAAAAATAGTTTCAATAAGTGGCTTTACTGTGCAGGACAACAATCACCCACTCTCTCTTCACAAGCTCTCGTTCTCTCTCTGTGAAAGTACATTTCTTTCTGAAGTCTGTGGTTGTAGAATGCTGAAGGTAATTGGATCACGCTAAACAAGCAACCTTGTGCCTCGTCCTAACCAGACATTAATTATGGGTTATATAATGCTAAGAGTAATGCTTTCAATGTGCATTACATAATTAAAATATTTTAAATATAAAAGTTTGCTTGATTTACACTGCTAAACAAGGCAGAAACGCATTATCACGGTCTGTAAAAAGGCTCCATGACAGCATTGCATCTTACTTGGTTAGTATTGGTTGAGCTAACGGTGAGCGTGGTCTCTTGCTCCACCTTGCAGTTTTTGTCTGCACCCCCAGATTGGGGCGTGGCCTCCACCCACTCCTCCTTGGAGTCCTGAAATCAAACAAGGATTAACATTGGGGGAACCCCCCCAAAAAAAACAGCAGTATTACTCAACAAACTCCAAGAAAGACATTTTCACACATACTTCAGAGCTGTCAGAAGAGCCATCTTCCTGGTCTTTCTTCTTCTCTTTTTTGACTTTCTTCTCCTTTTCTTTCTTACTCCTTTTTGCTTTCTTTTCTTTTTTCTTTTTCTTGCTTTTCACTGAATGCTCCTGTGTGCAAAAAGCAGAAATGAACAAACACAGCTAGGCTGGGATTCTCCGTTCACATGGCTTTGTTTACGTCATCAGAAAATAATGGATGGAAACGCAAACATAATTTTTCTTTACGATAACATGCAATGGTAAATCTTGCAGAATAAGACCAGAAACATTTATTAAAATAATAAGGCCAATTTTGATTTCATGTTAAGTTTGATGGGGGTCAGGCATTTTTCTCCACTGTGACCTCTGACCTGGCCTATCTGCTGAAGTCGCAGGTCAATTTCCGGCAGCATCCAGGTGTCCTCACCCCTGGCCTTCCTCGCTGCCTTCCTCCGCTCTTCTTTTTCATACTTCTGTTTAGCCTACAAAGAGAGAGTACAGTAGTTTGTTTCAAACCATGGAAAGCTTGATTTTAATACACACACACACACACACACACACACACACACACACACACACACACACGGCCAAAAGTTTGGAATAATGTACAGATTTTGCTGTTTCGGAAGGAATTTGGTACTTTAATTCACCAAAGTGGGATTCAACTGATCACAAAGTATAATCAGGGCATTACTGATGTAAACAAACATCACTATCACTATTTGAAAAAAGTTTTTGATCAAATCAAGACAGGCCCCATTTCCAGCAGCCATCACTCCAACACCTTATCCTTGAGTAATCACGCTAAATTGATCATTTGGTACTAGAAAATCACTTGCCATTATATCAAACATGGCTGAAAGCTATTTGGTTCATTAAATTATTACAATTCACAAGTAATCCACCCAGCACTGCATTTAGCATGATAAGTGCAGGGCACCAGACCTCAAAAATGACCTAGGAGCCATTGGCTCCTAAACTGAAACATCAAGGAGCCAAATGGCTGTTATTAGTCGCCAAATCACATAAATGCTCGATTTAGGATTGCTTTTCAGAAACAAGATAGAAAGACAAAGACAGCTGATAACCCATTAATCGGAGGTTTAATAAACAGAATATATAGTAGAGAAGATAAGTTTGCATTCCCATGTCTCAAATATTCACACCCCTTTTGTAATTAATTATGAGAATTAAAAATATAACACATGAACGATTCTTTTTATTTAGTACTGCCCTTCAGAATCTACATTATAGATAATTACATATGGCATGCATATAGTAGTTTGTCGTCTTCTTGAGCATCAATAAATGTTTGCACCTTAGTTTATCAGTAGGAAACATCAATTTTAGATTTCAACATTGCCTTTGCAAATAGAACTGAATTAAAGAGGAACAAGGAGTCCTACAACCGATGTTATGGCCCCAACAGAGCCCAGATCTCAACATCATCAAGTCAGTCTGGGATTACATGAAGAAACAGAAACAATTGAGACACCCTAAAGTGATGGAGAATTGCCATAGTTCTTCTAAGACTCTTGGAACATCCTGTCTGCCAAAAACCAAGAAAAACCGTGTCCAGATGAACCTAGGATAACCGGTGCTTTATTAAAGGCAAAGGTTGTCACACCAAATATTAATTTAGCTCTTTTTTTTATGTTGACAGGAATTTTTATGACGTTAACTGCTAAATGAAAACTGTTTATGGCATTACACTACGTGCCCATTTATTAGGCAAGTGAGTATTCTGATCTTATTATTTCCATGCACGTTTTGCAACTCCAAACCATATAAACTTGAATACTTATTGGATTCAATCATTTTCAGGTGGTGTGTATTTGTGTAATAAGGGAGGGTGTGGCGAAAGTGACTAACACCTTATATCAAGGTGTGCATAATTATAAGGCAGCTTCATTACCTCAGGAAAAATGGTCCAAAAAAGAGATTCAACTGACACTGAAAAGTCAAATATTTTAAAATGCCTTTCAGACGGATGCAACACTCTTGAAATAGATAAACTATTGAGGCGCGACCACCGGACAATCAAAAGTTTTGTTGCAAATATGAAACCCGTGGAGAAGAAAAGGCGCAAATTAACTGCAAAAGACTTGAGAAGAATTAAACGTGAAGCCACCAGGAACCCATTATCCTCCAATGTCACCATATTCCAGAACGGCAACCTGCCTGGGGTGTCCAGAAGTACAAGGTGCCAAGTGCTCAGAGACATGGCCATGGTCAAGAAGGCTGAAACATGACCACCACTGAATATATTCACAAGTTGAAGCGTCAAGATTGGGTAAAGAAATACCTGAAGACAGGTTTTTCAAAGGTTTTATGGACAGATGAAATGAGAGTGACTCTTGATGGACCAGACGGACGGGCCTGTGGCTGGATCACTAATGGACACAGGGCACCACTTCGAATCAGGTGCCAGCAAGGTGGAGGAGGGGTAAAGTATGGGCTGCTATCAATAAAGATGAGGTAGTTGGACCTTTTCGAGTGAAGATGGACTGAATCTCAACTCTCAAACCTACTGCCAGTTTCTGGAAAGTACTTTTTTCAAGCAGTGGCACATGACGTCCTCATGGCAAGAAGGCTGTGATCTTTATGCAGGACAATGCTCCATCACATGCATCCAAGTACTCCACTGCTTGGCTAGCCAACAAGGGCCTCAAAGAAGCCCAAATAATGGCTTGGCCCCCTTCCTCACCTGACTTGATCCTACTGAGAACGTTCTCTGTGGGCCCTTCTCAAGCGTGAAGGAAGACAATACACCTCTTTGAACAACATTTGGGAGCCTGTGGTTGTCTGAGAAGGTGAATCTGATTCAAATGGCTAACCTGAGCACCTGAATTCAAACCCCCAGTTCTTTTCAGGTGATTCATGAAAAAGAACCGGTTCAAAAGAGTCATTTGTTCGAGACTCTCGCTCTGGGTTTGTTTTATGCGGTGCATCGAGCTTGTCATCACAACAGAATGGGTGAAAAGCAGCGCAGGACACACTGGTAGTGTATTCAAGATGTATTCAATAACTCACATGATGATATCTGATGAAACCGCATATGAACGCACACAACCCATCTGTCGTCAATGGTGCCTAGATGTTATATTATGGTTGCAATCAATTATTTTGGTCGCATTTGTGACCATTTAAGTCGCAGTCCTGAAGTGTAGTCGATTCCCGAGCAAGAGAGTCGACGCCTCCGCATCCAAGACCGTCAATCCGTGCATCTTATCATGTGGCTTGTTGAGTGCGTTACCGTGGAGACCTAGCGTGTGGAGGCTCAAGCTATTCTCCACGGCATCCACGCACAACTCACCACACGCCCCACCGAGAGCAAAAACCACATTATAGCACCACGAGGAGGTTACCCCATGTGACTCTACCCACCCTAGCAACTGGACCAATCGGTTGCTTAGGAAGCCTGACTGAAGTCACTCAGCAAGCCCTGGATTAGAACATGCGACTCCAGGTGTGGTAGTCAACATCTTTACTTGCTGAGCTACCCAGGCCCCCTATGGTGATTTCTGAAATTAAATCAGGACTATGCTGCACAGGCTGCTGTGTGCACTGCGGTGATAAAGGTTGAAATGTCAGTTCCTGTAGGAAGGCAAATGTGTGTATAGAGAAAACCTAACACAGGTGCTAGAGGGATAACACAGACTCACGCGTCGTTTTCTGTGATCAAAACCAATCAATGTCTTACAAACGGGAAACAGTCAAACACAGTCCAAAAAACTAAAATATAAAAACAAGAACCATTTAGATTGTTACAGTGATAAAGTATATGTCATTTAAAAAAAGTTAAAGGACAAAGGGTAAATCCAATGCAACAAAATAGGAGGGCTACTCTGTGTGTGTGTGTGTGGGTGTGTGTGTGTGTGTTATCAGCTACTGCAGGTTAGTAACAGGACAAGTTCACGTGTCACCTTTTTAGACTAATGTTACATTTTAGCTTTATTAATCAGCATGTTATGTGCCTTTCAAGACAAACAGTTTTGTGAAGTCATCGTCTATGATTATTAGTTATATCTGGAGTGGTGGTGGTGTAGTGGTCTAAAGCACATAACTGGTAAACTGGTAATCAGAAGGTTGCTGGTTTGATCCCCACAGCCACCACCATTGTGCCCTTGAGCAAGGCACATAACTCCAGGTTGCTCCGGGGGGATTGTCCCTGTAATAAAGGCTCTGTAAGTCGCTTTGGATAACAGCGTTATAAAATGATCAATAAAATTCTTAGGCTTTCATACTGTTGCACAGACAATGAGGCTACATGATTATTAAAATAATAAAATCCCAAAAGCAGTTTATTGTGCAACCAAAATCCCAATAATAACCAGAAAAATTAAGATTTGTTCCATAACACTGAAATTTAACTATAAACAATACACTGGGGACTTTTATTTTGAAATGAAAGACACTTGGCCCTGTTACAATGCTTTATTAATATTTACCAAATTAAGCTTTTTATAGCCTTTATAATCACCAGATGTAGAGTTTTGTAGATATATTTCACCAGATGAGGTTTAATGTTTAGGAATTATAACATTTATATTTTTTTAAATCTGCAATGGCATAGATTTTTGCCAATAACGATAGTTTCAAAAAGCGACTATCGGCACTGATCAATCGGTACATCCAATATACAGTATCGGTCGATCTCTAATGATTAGACATAAACAGATTTGGGTAAGTTACTCTAAAACAAAGAAAATAATGAATTACTAACTACTAATTACATCTTCTACAGTGTAATAAGATTACTGTATGAATTACTCTCTGAAAAGTAATTGCATTACTTATTACTAATTACTTTCTAAAACCATTATCAACCTTGACCAGATGAAAAATACAACGATAGACATGAAACTGTTCTTTTAATTCTTTCAAATAAATCTTATAAAATCAAATTAAATATTCATGAACTGGCCAAAGAATTTAAAGGGACAGCGTTAAACTAGAAAACATACATTTTAACATTAGATGTTAAAGCACAACAATTACAGCAGCTATTACCAATGTGTAGAAAATAGAAGGAAAAAAACCCACTTAATGAATTTCGTAGTGGGATTGCACGTCTTACGCAACATTTTAAGTATTCCCGCACATTCCGTGTTCACAGTGCGCAAAATCCCACATTTTTCGTTTTTACATGTTGGTGAAAAGCAGTAATCCACACATTGGAACATAAAAAAAATCAACAGTTTAATTCTATAGGAGTGAAAATCCATGTCTCTCCGTGCATAATGTCTCATCATCATCTCTCTCCGTGCAGTGTAGATTGTTTAATGTGCATGTGCTCTCTTAAAGGGACAGAGCGCTAGTTTTATTCCCACTGTAAAAAAATCTATCAAATTTCTTCTCACTAATTCGCCTTTAGAGATGAAGTGTGAATGAGACGTAATAAACTTTGTTAAACCCCAGTTATACATGTCTCTGGAAATCACAAGCTGCTCAATATCCAAAATGCAAGTACACATTTAATTAGGTAATGTTTCAAAATGTAAACATTAATTGGACATGATAATGGCGTTTGATATGAAAAGAAGCAAGATCACTACGGCTTGTAGGCTGTTATTATCAGAGCTGTTCAGCGGCTGGGTGAATATATGAAACAGTCTACTTCATATCATCCTCATGAAACACCTGTTACATGTCTCATTTCTGGACCGTACAGGTATTTTTGTATTTGTTCTTTGTATATCAGTCAGTGTTGTTCTTGTTTGGGTTGTCTGATTTCATGTTACACATTCTTAATTCACAGATTGGGCCTAATATCTACCTACTGTATATTACACATCACAACTGATTTAAAAGTCTCTTCTCAGGGATTCTTATGTTTATTACATTCAGCCAATAATCACATCTTTAACTCAGTGATTAAATCTTTGATCCTGTGTGTGAATACACTACACATGGCCAAAAGTAGCATGACAGCAAACCCCTCATCTCCTCCACAGAACTCTTGTCTTAAAAGAAACATGTGTAAATGGCAGGACGGCTGAGGTTAGTTAATATGGTGTATTTATATCTGTAAAGTGCTTATATGGGATTACATAAGGCATAAATCATATCTTGCTAATTATAAATGTGATTCAGTTTGGGGGGACATTGTCTTAAAACATAATATATGTAAAAAAAAAAAAATTATATTCAGACACATCATAAAGCCATGATGGTAAAAACAGCTATTTATAATTTTTGTTTTACAACGGTTATTGAACAAATATCCGTATAAACAGCTTAGACGTTGACTGAAAACAACCATAAGAAATCAATAACACGCAAAAAGGCTAAGCAAAATTACCAAAACAACTAAAATCCCAATAAAACGTAACGTTTAATGTGAATGTTTGTACACAGCACACATCTGCTCACATCAGCATTTATTCAATTCACTAGGCCTCGTTCTGACCAAATTCGTCATTAGATAATAGTTTAAAGTGTTTACCTGTTGTAGTACTTCTTCTCTTTGTTCTCTTTTTGACTCTTTTCTGGATTTAATGCTGTTTGCGCTCTCAAAACTCACTCCAGACGACGCCATGATGCTGCCGCTAAGAGGCTCTCAACTGTCGCGAACAGCTACCGTAGCGCTCCGAGAAGTGTCGCATTGTCCTGCAGGAGCGCTGTATGGCTCATAAATCTGAAATTATTTTGAGTAGCGATACAATTGTTGTGAGTCACAAATGGAGAAAATGTTGTATTAAAAAGTATTTTCATCTAAATGTATTTAATTACAAATGCTGTTAACTGAGTTAAAATGGAAATATCGTCAGTAAATCTTCACAACCTTTTTTTTAAAAAATGTCCTATCCAGCCATTACAAACGTGTGTGATTGGTCCATCGTGACATGCGTTGAGAAAAGTAACAAATTTAAACCCGTTCTTCATCGGCAGATCATCACACTGCCTGTCGAAAAAGATGCAGTTTGTTTCAGTGTGTTGATATCAATGAAATATATGTGTGTGTGTGGTGTGTGTGAGCGTGTATTTATCACTTTATGGGGACCAAATGTCCCCATAAGGATAGTAAAACCCGAAATTTTTGACCTTGTGGGGACATTTTGTCGGTCCCCATGAGGAAAACAGCTTATAAATCACACTAAATTATGTTTTTTGAAAATGTAAAAATGCAGAAAGTTTTCTGTGAGGGTTAGGTTTAGGGGTAGGGTTAGGTTTAGGGGATAGAATATAAAGTTTGTACAGTATAAAAACCATTATGTCTATGGAAAGTCCCCATAAAACATGGAAACACAACGTGTGTGTGAGTGAATGTGTGTCTGTGTGTGTGTCTGTGTGTGTGTGTGTGTGTGTGTGTGTGTGTGTGTGTGTGTGTGTGTGTGTGTGTGTGTGTGAAAAAACAACAGTGGCATTACATAAACAAACTAGCATTTAAAAGCCATTTAAAATTTGTGAAAATGAATGAATATTTGGTAGTTATGACAAGGAACTCCGAGTCATTTTTTTAAAATGATGCACAACGGTTAATGTAAGTTTACAGGAGATCCTAGACAAAACCATAATGAATGAGGTGAAAACTATTGCTGTGAAATAAAGAGACTGCAGCAGCTGTTAAAGGTGATGGCGATGTTATTTATGTCAGGCTATTGACATTAATGAAACAAACCATTCAGGATCATTATTACACGCCTACAAAATAAATACAGATATTGACATAAAATAATGATTTGCATGAAAAATTAAGAAAAAGAAAAAAATTTCACCTGAATTTAACCTCAGATTTGCCTTCAAGTGGACCTGGGAACTTTATTATGACATGTCATGCATTCTAGTCGGAAAGAAGCTACAGATGGACCGATATTGAGAGATATCAGACTAGATGGCGTGATTTGACCAATCAGAATGTAGTTTTCCAGAGAGACGTGTAATAATTTGCTTTAATTACCCGCTACCTGCATCCTGCTTATTACACAGCTACCTACCAAATTAATAAATAAATGGGCATGCATTGAATTCACATTATTATGTGAGAACAAAAAGAAGACTGCAGAGTTTCCAGAACCAGTTAAATTCCAGCTCTGGTTTGCTTCTGAATTCTGTTAGTGCTTATTTTGCAAAAACGACCATCTGACTGCTCATTATTACAAAACTACTCGGTGAATAAAAAAATCAATAGGCATGGAATATTGTTTTGAGTTGAAATCATTTTATTTGATTATTTGCAGAGTGATATGAGAAGTTGGAAAGATGACTCTTTGCAGGGTCAGCCATGATACAGCACCCCTGGAGCAGATAGGGTTAAGTGCCTTGCTCAAGGGCCCAACAGTGGCAGTCTTGGTGGTGCAGGGGCTTGAACCCCTGACCTTCTGGTCAGTAACCCTGAGCCTCAACCACTGAGACAAATATTTGTTTGTCCTATTGTCTATGGTCCTGGATGTTCGCTGTGTAACTGTATATGGTTGAAACGACAATAAAAACCACTTGACTTGACTTGATATGTTCTAAAGGGGTCCTCTCGGTTTTATGTTTTTTGTCAACATAAACAATAATGTGGCTACCTACATGTTGGTTACACCACATGACTTTAATTTAGGGGACAAAAGAAGGAAGGTAATATTTTCTCATGCCAACATTGGGGCGGTTGTGGCTCAGGTGGTAGAGCAGGTCGGCCACTAATCGCAGGGTTGGTGGTTTGATTCCCGGCCCATGTGACTCCACGTGCCGAAGTGTCCTTGGGAAAGACACTGAACCCCAAGTTGCTCCCAATGGCAGACTACCACCTTGCATGGCAGCTCTGCCATCATTGGTGTGTGAATGGGTGAATGAGTCACAGTGTAAAGCGCTTTGAATACCGCTAAGGTTAAAAAAGATGCTATATAAGTGCAGACCATTTACCAACATCTTTTCTTTTTTTCAAGAATTTCCGCTCTAAATTAGACGTTGATATTTGATTTGCTGTCTCAAGACGGTTACACCACATGACATTTTTTACAAAATATTACAATGACTTTGAACTCATGACTGTGAAAACATGGTCATACATAAAAAAAGGTGTCTTCAAGTAATTGTTTTGTGTAAATTGCATGTTTTATGCATTTATTTGATCATTTAAAGCTTAAGTATGTAATTCCTAGCGGCAACGAACTGAATTGCAAAAATAAACAACGATTTCAAAACAGCTTTCTGAATCTGCTGTTGTTCATACAGTCAGAGAGTCCCCCCCCGAACTCACGCCATTGGTTGAGAATGTTGTTGGGGCGGGTCTACGCGGGTCTCTCAAAACAAACAGGAAATTTTATAGAGCCACAGAGACACAGTGTTTACAGTTTTCCAGAAAATTTACCTTTTAATGGCTTACTTATAGTTGTCTCTGCATATTAACCCTGGGGTAAAAAGCTCTTCGTTCGCGGCAATGAGGACTCAGGAGACAGTGAAGCAAGCTCAAGGTCAGGGTTTTTAATCTTCGGTTTCACACACACAATCGACGGTAACCGTCGATACAAATAAAGTTTAAAATAAATGAAAAAGCACACTCTCTCTGCTCGTAGCTGTTGTGCTTGTGGGTCACTCTCTTTCTGTATACTCTCTCTTTGGACACTCGGCGTGCCTTTTTTGTCTCCCTCCGCATCACTATAACGAGAGACAGGTGTTAAGGGTTAATTATGAACCAGGTAACAAGCCTTACCGCTCTCTCTCTCCCGCAGACCGACACATGACCACGTCCCCACGCCACACTGGGATAGAAGTATTTTAACCAAGCGTGCCGCACAAGCCCTCAAAAGTGAAGCCGATGCGTCTCGATCGCCCCCCCGGTGGCTGGTCCTAGTATAGGTCATAAACCCCGCCTCCCCATGTTATTCAACGGGATGTGAGACCAACTAAGCAATTAAATTACACTTCACATATCTTTTTTCCAAAGATAGTTTCTATCATTTACTGTCGTTTCTTTCACGTTGATGTAATTTCAAGTGTTTGTTTTCAAAATAAGTTTGTTTTTATTTATTTGATGCTATAAAAACGGTGCTATGACATCATGATTGACAGCTGTGATTGACAGGTTCTCTGAGCGAAGTAGTCACTGAAGCACCAACTGACTTTTTTTCGGGATCTTCGGAGGACTGAGGAGATTGGAGCTTTAAATGTAATATCTAAATTTCAATAATTAATTATTTCACACCGTCAAAAGTCAAAAGTGCAGGGGCGTGTCTTGCAATTGATTCAGCGAGAGTGAGGACGGGGCCTTGATTTCGCGGCTTTACTTCCTGCTCACTACTGCGCAGGTCTGGTCCTGAAATCGCAACTGCGCAGACTGAAGTCCCAAGATGTCAGCGCCATATCGGGACACTGGCGGCTTCAGTTCTCAACAATGGAAAAGAGCGAAGGGGCGTCGGCCATCTTTTTTTACAGTCTATGGTTTTAACACTGAAAAGCAACCTACTTGAATAAATCTGGGGGGGAAAATTTGTATCACATCATTGACCCAATAATACCCGTGGCACGTCATGATTTATTTACCACAATGCAGAAATACAATGTACTATGATGCATTTAACTAGCACGTCACAAACTAGAAATACTAGTAAGACACAAACTCATTTCTATAGATATATTTCCATGCACGCAGAGTTTTTAAATGTTTAACACTCTTTTAGTCAATAAATCTCATTGCAAGTCATTCCATTTGCCAATTTAGACAATTATCTTCTTAGATAGGAGAAACTGTTTTTAAAGCTCACACCATTTATAATGAACTCAATGTGACAGGTTTATGTAATGCTTTTTCCTGACTTGATTTGGTGGAAGGGGACTGTCCAGTATGCGCTCTCTCGTGTGTTTTCAGGGACCGTGAATGACTGAAGCACTGGTCACATTGTGAGCACATGTATGGTTTCTCTCCAGTATGAATTCTCTCGTGCAGTTTCAAGTTTGCTGCTTTATAAAAGGCCTTCCCACACTCAGAGCACACGTGAGCTTTCACGCCAGTGTGTAATTTCTGGTGCGCTTTGAAACAGTCCAGTCGGGAAAAACTCTTTCCACAAAAAGAACACAAGTGACACCTTTCGTTTGCATGAACTTGCAGGTGGATTCTTAGAACAGATGCAGATGGAAAATTTCCACCACATTGAACACAATTAAAAGGTTTGATCTGAGAGTGAGCGCGCAGATGATCTTTGAAATTGTGCGACCATTTGAAACTCTTGCCACACTGGTGACACGTGTAAGGCTTTTCTCCGGTGTGAATTCGTGTGTGGTTCTGAAGCGCTTGTTTACGTGCAAAACTTTTTCCACATTGACGGCACGAGTAAGGTTTCTCTCCGGTGTGAATTCTAATGTGAATAATAAGGTGCTCTTGTTGTCTGAAGCTTTTTCCACAATGAGTACATGTGAACGGTTTCTCTCCAGTGTGAATCCTTAAGTGCATCCCAAAGCAGTCTTTCCGTGTGAAACTCTTTCCACATTGAGGGCAGGTAAACGGTTTCGCTCCAGAGTGAATACTAATGTGATTCTGAAGGCTATATTTCCGTGTGAAACTCTTTCCACACTGATGACATGTGTAAGGTTTCTCTCCAGAGTGAATTTTTAGGTGATCCTTAAGGCTGTCTTTCCGTGTGAAACATTTTCCACATTGCAGACAGGCGTTTTTGTGCTCTGTTCTATTATGTGAGAAATTATTTTTAGTCTGTGTGCAACAAAGTGATTTTTCTCCATTTATGAAATGATGAGGTTCCTTTTGTTTCTCCTCCACTTCATTCAGCTCTTGAATTTCCTCTTTCACTTCCATCAGGCCTAAAATGTACATAATACATAAACAAACAAATCTGTGAAGGAATGTTACTGTTTTTAACACAATTTGGTTAAACATCCGATATAAAGAAACAAAGCAAAAAGACTAAAACCAAAAATAAAACAAACGTCATTAAATGGATGACAAAAATGCGACAGTAAATGCATAATCACTTTTCAAAACCAAAAACAGTAATGAATGAAAACCTGCCTGGGGCACTCAAACTGTCTATATTCAGTTACTCGCCATTCGTGCAAAATTCAACATTAGCTATAAATCTAAAGTGTGTATTTGCTTACCTTTAGTAGTATTTGTTCTCTCTCGGACTGTTTTTTTGCGCTCTCCCTCAAACTACTGCCGCAAACGCGCTCTCAACTGTCGTGAACACAATGAGACTTGTCATCCTCTAGAGGGCGCTGTATGGCTCAGAGAACAGAATTCTCCATTGAAAACCATTCAAATCTCAGGATGCTTGAACATTTATGTATTAAAATAAAGTATCATTCTTAAATATATTAATTCCAAGGACTGTTATGTGGGATTTTTTTCAGGGATTATTAATGGCTGCAAATTATCACATTCTTGGCTTTATAGGGAATATTATTTAAGCAGGTATAATTTAAATAATAGCAAGTATGTTTTTTACTGATTTAAAGGAATACTTCACCCAAAAATGAAAATTCTCTCATCATTTACTCACCCTCATGTCATCCCGGATGTGTATGCCTTTCTTTCTTCAGCAGAACACAAAGATTTTTGGAAGAATATCTCAGCTCTGTATGGCCATACAATGCAAGTGAATGGTGACCAGAAATTTGAAGATCCAAAAATCACATAGGTCAGCATAAAAGTAATCCAAATGACTCCAGTGGCCATAAATCAATGTCAATCAATAAATAACCGTTGAATTTGTAAACAGCACACAACTGTTCCACATAAGCAATCTTTATTTAACATCCCTAGCAATGGTATTCCCTGATGGCACTGGCCTCTTTCAGCAGGATAATGTGCCCTGCCACACTGCACACATTTTTCGGGAATGGTTTGAGGAACATGATGAAGAGGCCAATGTGTTGCTCTGGCCTCCAAATCCCCCAGTTTTCAATTCAAATGAGCATCTGTGGGATGTGCTGGACCAATAAGGCCGATCCACGGCAGCTCCACCTCGCAACTTACAGGACTTGATGGATCTGCTGCTAATATCTTGGTGCCAGATATCACAGGACACCTTCAGGGGTCTTGTAAAGTCCATGCCTCTGCGGGTCGGCACTGTTTTAGCAGCATGCGGAGGACCAACAGCATATTAGGAAGGTGGACATAATGTTTTGGCTCATTTGTGTATATATATATATATATATATATATATATATATATATATATACACACATACACACACACACACACACTCACACACTGGCTACTTTTTTAGGTACATCTACATATTCATGTGAATATCTAATTAGCCAATCATGTGGCAGCAGTAGGGTTACAACGGAGATTTTCATCTCAGAAAATATCACAGTATACATTATTACACAATTATTTGTATTATTATCAGTTACAGTGACCCTTAAAGGAATGAAAACAGAAGGGGTATTTTTGGTTGAACAAATGCTTTATTATAATTGAAACTTGAAAAAAAAAAATTTTTATGGAAGTATATGTAAAAGAATATATAAAATAAATAGAAGAAGAACGCTAACATAATTTTTATAATAACATTTATTATAAATATGATAAAAAAAAAAATGTTATATAACTAAAGCATGTTAAATTAACTACTAAATGTGTTACATTCATACGAGCAGACAGAGAAGTACGTTTGAAGTAAGTTTGGAGCAGAAGAAATAGAAATCAACCTTGTGTAAATTGTTAGCTTTATGCTAAGCTAAAATGCTATTTCTAGCCATTTTACAAGCACATGTGACCAGACACAATCATATTTATTATCAAGAAAATTCAAGTAGGATTATAATTTTGTTTATCTAGAATGACCTTTGATATTAGGGCAAAAATCATATTCTTGATCATAATATTTGTATTGTTTTCCTGAAAAAATATTTATAAATCCTTAAAACAAGATCAATTTGATTCATCTTGTTTTAGAAACAGCTGCATAAGATATTTGGGTTTTTCAGAGAATGTATTTTTAACATGTGTATTTTGTGAGTTTTTATAGTCAAAACAAGTGAAAATAAATCTACCAGTGATGAAGAAGTAATCCAAAGTATTTAGATTACATTACTGACCTTTAGTAATCTAACGGCATATGTTACAAATGACATTTTACAGCATGTAATCTGTAATCTGTAGTGGAATACATTTCAAAAGTAACCCTCCCAACCATCCCTATGATTATTAACAAATACACAACAGTTAGTTCCGGTCCTCGAATCTGATTGGACGAGAGATGTTGATCACTGATGGTCTGACACCATCAGCACTCGGACGCTTCACTGTGTGTGTCACTCCACTTGTGCTCATGCCTTTCTAAAATAAAGTGTAAGAGCAGTGCATATGTGTTAAGTGCTATTTGTTTTTACATTACATCTATTAGCCAGCAGGTGGTGGCAAAAGATCATTTTTGTGTGTAATATGAGGCAATTGGGTGACGTGAAGTGAATCCGCGTCAGCCATTTACATACAACAGCTCTTTGTGATCGCTTGTATTACTACTACACTACTAAAGCTAGGAAACAGCTTTAAACGACTTTAAATGAACAACTTCAGCATTACAGCTCATCACAGCTGAGAGACACAACAGGCTGATTAATTACACAATAGGTGCTGTTTAAAATGGCGGAGGATATTGCGGTTTCTGTAGTGATCGACTCTTGCACTGGCCACCACGAAAAAGGGAGAATTAGCCCCGCTTGGTCACTATTTTTCCACCGAGAAAGCTGATCTTCAGAAAGCTGACAGCATCTCTGCTTGGGAGTGGCAACAGGTGATCGCACACGCTCCGTCTCTCTCTCTCTCTCTCACACACACATCCATCCTTGTTTATCCAATATCTTGTACGAAACGGCACAAGCCGTGATACTATTTCTGAAGTGATATTTTTGAATTACTAACGAAGGCTTGAATGCATCATTTGTTTTGAACCAGCAATGGCAGATTCTGACCCGTCACGTAAGAAAGTAGTTTCATGCACATGCTGCATGGAGGCATGAGGACTGCAGATGTGGCCAGGGCAATAAATTGCAATGTACGTACTGTTAGACGCCTAAGACAGCGCTACAGGGAGACAGGAAGGACAGCAGATCGTCTTCATAGTGGCAGACCACGTGTAACAACACCTGCACAGGATCGGAACATCTGAATATCACACCTGCGGGACAGGTACAGGAAGGCAACAACAACTGCCGATTTACACCACAAACGCTCAATCCCTCCATCAGTGCTCAGACTGTCCGCAATAGGCTGAGAGAGGCTGGACTGAGGTCTTGTAGGCCTGTTGTAAGGCAGGTCCTTACCATTTACATTTATGCATTTGGCAGACGCTTTTATCCAAAGTGACTTACAGTGCACTTATTACAGGGACAATCCCCCCGGAGCAACCTGGAGTTAAGTGCCTTGCTCAAGGACACAATGATGGTGGCCGTGGGGATCGAACCAGCAACCTTCTAATTAACAGTTATGTGCTTTCACAACATCATCAATCTCAACGCAGTCAATCTCAGCGCTGTGCGTTACAGGGAATACATCCTCCTCCCTCATGTGGTATCATACTGCTCGTTCTGTGCTTGATTTCCTGCAAGACCGGAATGTCAGTGTTCTGCCATGGCCAGCAAAGAGCCTGGATCTCAATCCAATTGAGCACGTCTGGGACCTGTTGGATCGGAGGGTGAGGGCTAGGGCCAGGGCCATTCCCCCCCAGCAATTTCCGGAAACTTGCAAGTGCCTTGGAGGAATAGTGGGGGTAACGTCTCACAGTAAGAACTGGCAAATCTGGTGCAGTCCATGAGGAGGAGATGCAATGCAGTACTTAATGCAACTGGTGGCCACACCAGATACTGGCTGGTACTTTAGATTTTGACCCACTCTTTATTCAGGGACACATTATTCCATTTGTTTGTCACATGTCTGTGAAACTTGTTCAGTTTATGTCTTAGTTGTTGAATCTTTTTATGTTCATACAAATATTTACACACGTTAAGTTTGCTGAAAATAAAAGGTGTTGAAAGGGAGTGTGTTTCTTTTTTTGCTGAGTTTATGATATGTTTTTTAAGTGCAATCTGAAAAACTTTTACATTAATATTAATATTTAGCATAAACCTTTTCCACAACATAGCGGACCCTCGCAGACAAATTGCGTAGAGATTTAAAAATAGCATTCAACTTCAAAACAATAGTTTTCTGAACTAATACTGTGATTTTTCCCAAATTTCTTGAGGTGAACAAGGGCCAACTACATCACTACATGTAATTTATGCTAAGTAACTTCTTAGATCGGACAATCCTTATCTTTAATAAACCTAAATCTCAAATTATTCCTTCGGACCTTTGTTACCTGGACAATGCTTTTTTATATGAACCACTAGATGATGTAACTGAGTGAAACTCTTTCCACATGGAGGGCAGTGGTACGGTTTCTCTCCAGTATGAACTCTCTGATGTCTTTTCAATGGTCCTGACAAAGCAAAACATTTGTTACAATGTGAGCACTTGTACGGTTTCTCTCCAGTATGAACTCTCACGTGTGTTTTCAGGTTTCCTGACCAAGCGAAGCACTGGTCACAATGTGAGCACTTGTAAGGTTTCTCTCCAGTATGAATCCTCTGGTGTCTTTTCAAGTGGCCGGTTGTAGAGAAACCCTTTCCACAGTCAGAGCACACATGATCTTTAACACCAGTGTGTGTTTTCTCATGAGCTTTCAAACACTTCAGCCATGAAAAACTCTTTCCACAGGAACACAAGTATGGCCTTGCATGAACATTCATGTGGCTTCTTAGAACTGATGCTGAAATAAAACTTTCACCACACTGGTCACAGTGAAAAGGCTTTAGACCAGAGTGAGAGAGTAGATGATCTTTGAAATTGGTTAACCATTTAAAACTCTTGCCACACTCAGGGCATGTAAAAGGCCTCTCTCCAGTGTGAGTTCGTGTGTGGTTATTAAGACTGTCTTTACGTGCAAAACTTTTTCCACACTGAGTGCATGTGAAAGGTTTCTCTCCGCTGTGAATTCTCAAGTGCATCTCAAGGTTGTCTTTACGTGTAAAACTCTTTCCACACTGAGAGCAGGTGAAAGAGTTTTTGTCCTCTGTTGTTTGAGTTTTGTTTTGTGAGAAATTATTTTCAGTCTCTGCACAACTAAAAAAGGATTGTTCTCCACTTAAGAAATGATGAGGCTTCTGATACTGATGTTCCTCCACCACTTCATTCAGTTCTTGGGTTTCTTCTTTCACTTTTATAATGTCTAAAAAAATCAACATATTAAATCATTACAAATCAGGAGAGAATATGAAAAAGACGTAAAGTATCAATTTGTGGTGATTCTAAAAATGTAAACTACTGATGTATAAAGTTATGTCCATTTAGATGCATTGTTCTATGTTATTTGTATATTTTCTAACTTCTAAATCTGGTGAAGTTTTGTTACATTAATGATCCTCAGCAGTAAATAATGAAGGATCAAGAATGGACACCAACCTATTTGTTCCTCAGTATCTTCATGTTTTATGTTGTATGGCTCTAGATAACTCATGTCTTCTTTCTCCTCTTTAATAAACTCCATCTTTTCCATATTATATCACACAGATTTCAGTTGTTACACCTGGAGATCTTCCTGCTGGTCTGAAGAACTTCTCTTGTAGGATGATGGGAATATTCACAGTATTTATTGGTGAATTGTTGTGGGAGTGGCTTCAATGCTGTGATGTTTGGAGGCCCAAAGAACCAGATCTGCACAAATTATAAATATAAAAATAAATAGGTTATTGGATTTCTATTTTTTGTACAAATTATTACATTTTAGGATTCATTTAATATTCTTAATCTGTATTTATTTGTATGTTTTCTTTATTTTGTTCTCACAGTTAGCATTCTATTTTGTCTCTTGTCTTATCTCATAATTTTATTTCATTTACATTTAGTTGTATTCCCAAGGTTGCTGCTGGAAGTGGTATTAGGGAGGCCAACAGGGGGTGCTCATCCTACGGTCTGTGTGGGTCCTAATGCCCCAGTATAGTGACGGGGACACTATACTGTAAAAAAGGCACCGTCCTTCGGATGAGATGTTAAACCGAGGTCCTGACTCTTTGTGGTCATTAAAAAAAATCCAAGGACACATCTCGTAAAGAGTAGGGGTGTAACCCTGGTGTCCTGGCCAAATTCCCCCCATTGGCCCCTATATATCATGGCCTCGTATTAATCTCCATCCCTGAATTGGCTACATCACTCTACTCTCTCCTCCCCACCAATAGCTGGAGTGTGGTGGGCGTTCTGGCGCACTATGGTTGCCTTTGCGTCATCCATATGCTATATAAAGCACTTTGAGTGCCAAGAAGAGCGCTATATAAATGTAAGGAATTATTATTATTATTATTATTATTATTCCACCTCCGGTTTGCGTCGGGAGTTCTTTTGTGAAAATCACCATTTGACTGCTCAAGACTACTTGCCAAATAATTAAATGAATGGATTACATTTTTTTATTTGGCAATTAATCATTTCAAATAATTTAATTAGCTCAGTCTTCTTGTAGAGATTGCGGAGTTGCTGCTACTTCCGAGTTGGGCATTTGTTATTACAACATGTCACGCATTAAAGTTGGAAAAAAATACAGAAAAAGCCAAAGCTAATATACAATGAACAACTGCAAAAGCTTGTTTTACTGTTGTACCAGTGAATAGGCATAAGCTAATACAGCTGGATAATTTTTACTCAACCTACAGAGCACAAAAGCCTGGTACCGAAAGACACAATCCCATTATTTTGGTCCATAGACAAATTGATTTTCAATGATAAATTATATAACCTTTAAAGACAGAACTACCATGGGCTCTGAGGTTGTTCATCGGTAGTATATGCTTCAGTTGAAGCCATCCATCATCAATATAACAAGACCAACTCATTGCTATAATCATATGCAAGATTTAATTCTGTCATATGGAGTTAATGTTGATAATATAGCAATTCTGCTGCAGAGTGATGACATCTCAGATTAAAGGTCTCTTGTATGCTGCACTTAGCAAAGGTCACCAAATTTACTCCGTTTAAACAATTGGGCAGAACTTTACTTTTGACCACTAAAGAAATCTTCACTAATAACTTCCAGATTTGTCACAAATACTTGTAAGTCAAAAAGTTAATAGGAACTTGATGTAATCACAGAAAATGTTTATACAGTCTTCTCCAGCACTCTTGATAGTGTAGCCCCTCTTCAATTAAAGAAAATCTAAGAGAAAATCCCAGCACCGTGGTACAATGAACACACTCATGTTTTTAAGAGAGCACCAGTGGAAGATACAAAATTAGAGGTGTTTCCTGGTGCATGGAAGGATAGTGTCTCTAACTACAAACAGGCTCTAAAAGCTGCCAGATCTGCATATTTTTCAAATTAATTATTAAATAACCATAAAAATTCTAGGTGTTTATTCAGTACTGTGGATTAACTGGTAAGGAATAAAGCTTCGACTGAACCAGATCAGCAAACACATTGCAGCACAGTAGTAATAACTTTATGCATTTCTTTGAAATTTGAGTCCTTCACTTCAGTCCTTCGCTATCATAGGTCAGGAAAAGCTAACAAAAATTATCAAAACATCAAAAGCAACAACATGTATGTTAGGCCCAATATTGAGCGAGATCTTAAAAGAGGTGTTTCCTGTAATCTCAGAACCTTTTCTTAAATGTATTAACTCCTCCTTATCCTTAAAGCAGTTATCAAACCACTTATCAAGAAACCACAGCTTGATAATGCATTTTGAGGAGTCTATAATCTGTGTTTTTCATACGAGTGAGAGGAGTAAAGAGTGCTGATGAATAAATATATGTCCTATTTATATGTACATATGTATTTATCTGAGAGTATCTTCCAAACAGACTCCACAACCCAACTTCTCTTTTTGTAATGTATGGATAATATAACACAAGGTACAGTGATATAGATACACGTGGAATAATGTACATTAAGAATAACAGTTTACTGCTGACTATCACCCCTGAAGTCATGAGTTCGAATCCAGGGCGTGCTAAGTGACTTCAGACAGGTCTCCCTAGCAACCAAATTGGCCCGGTTGCTAGGGAGGGTATAGTCACATGGGGTAACATCCTCGTGGTCACTATAATATGGTTCGCACTCGGTGGGGCGCTTGGTGAGTTGTGCGTGGATGCCGCGGAGAATAGCGTTAAGCCTCCATGCTCGCTATGTCTCCACGGTAACGCGCTCAACAAGTCACATGATAAAATGCACGGATTGACGTCTCAGACACGGAGGCAACTGAGATTCGTCCTCCGCCACCCGGATTGAGGCGAGTCACTACGCCACCATGAGGACCTAAAAGTTTAATATAAAATAGGATGCATATATTAAAAATAATATAAAAGAAAATACTGGCTCACAGCCTTTTCTTTATTTAAACTAGTGCAATACTTTGTTTTATCATCCTTGCAATAAAAATCGCAGTGTGGTTCTGCTAATTAAGATATTGATACGAGAAGTAGGACAGATGATTCGAAATACCCGAATGACTTGTGGCACCATTATTAAGAAATATCAGACCACTGGATGGCGCGATTGACCAATCAGAATCGAGAATTCCAGAGAGCAGTGTAATAAGTGAACATATTTGATTGCTGTCAGAAATACAGAATACATACACATCAATATCATGATTAATGATAATAAGACCCGCTGCACCAGTGTTGGGTGTAATCTGATTAAAAAGTAATTCATGTAATCTAATTACTTTTAAATAATGTAACACATTACAATTTAAATATCTGTAATCAGATTACAGTTACAGACTTACATAACATTCTATTAATTCCAACATTCTAATATTCATTGTTTAGAATACATTTAAAACATTCATTTTGTTTACATGTAAATCTGTTTATGTGACAGGTGAATGCACCACTATTGACCAAAGCTTTCTATGAAAAGTGTTTTTGATTAGAAGTTTGATTACTTGAAATAATAATCAGTAAAGCTCTTTTTCAGATGTTAATTTGATTGTGATGCTTTCCACACAACATGCTGTTAAATACACATCTCATATATGTAAGTGTGCTATCTGGGTTGAAGACTAGCATTTTATTTTCTTTCCTTTAAAATTAACTGTATTAAATCAAGTAAATCAAGCACGCAAAAGACGACTTTTGAGTTAAAAAAATCACTTTAAATCCGACCTGGCTGTTTATACCAATAAAGGCACATTGGGTAAAAAATCATATTTGTATCAGATTTATTCCCACATGTGAAAATGTCACATTCAAAACATTCATGTCTGTTCACATGTTCATACAATTAACAGATCTGTGTCACAAACTAATTTGAGCCCTCTTCTGACTGAATTCATCATTAAATGCAAGTTTAAAGTGTGTATTTGTTTACCATTTGTAGTATTTGTTCTCTCTTGTCTTCGGATTCTCCTTCTTCAGTGGGTTTAATGGCGGGTTGCAAACCAGTTTTTTAGGTGCATACCACCACCTCCTGTGCTGGAGTGTGAAGAGACTTCAATGATTTATTCTATCCTCTTTTTAAGTCCACTGTTTCTTATTAATTTAATAACTGCCTTTATAATTTTTCTATTAACTTGTCCTATATTTAAAATACTTGCAATCGTCAATTCATTACATCCAGCAGCCAGCAAATCATAAATAAAAAGTTTTTTTTTAAGAAAAATTGAAAAAGAAAAGTGAATAGAAAATAAAGAATATATATATATATACACATACAGGTTTGAGGAGTAACGAAATACAAGTAACGGGATTACATATTTAAAATACAAAATATAAGTAACTGTATTCCACTACAGTTACCATTTAAATCATTGGTAATTAGAATACAGTTACAATCAAAAAGTATTTGGATTACTGAAGAGATTACTTTGCATTTATTGTCATTTGTTTCATTTAATATTTAGTCGTATCAGATGGAAAACATTTATACATATAAATGATGTGATCCAAAGTGCATTTAAACAGCGGTGAAACACTTTCTGATGATGTGTTACATTCATACGAGCAGACAGAGAAGTACGTTTGGAGCAGAAGAAATAGAAATAACCCTTGCGTAAATTGTTAGCTTTATGCTAAGCTAAAATGCTATTTCTAGCCATTTTACAAGCACATGTTACCAGACACAATCATATTTTTTTTTATCAAGACAATTCACATTGGATTATAATTTCATTTATCTAGAAAAACCTTTGATATTAGGGCAAAAATCATATTCTTGATCATAATATTTGTATTGTTTTCCTGTAAAAATATCTAAAAATCCTTAAAACAAGATCAGTTTGACTGATCTTGTTTTAGAAACAACACTGCATCAGATATTTGGGTTTTTCAGAGAATGTATTTTTAACATGTGTATTTTGTTTTACTGTACTGGCAGAGTTTTTATAGTCAAAACAAGAAGAAATAATCCAAAGTATTTAGATTACGTTACTGACCTTGAGTAATCTAAGGAAATACATTATAAATTACATTTTACAGCATGTAATCTGTAATCTGTAGTGGAATACATTTCAGAAGTAACCCTCCCAACCCTGTACATATACATATATATATATATATATATACACACATAGTGCAAATACAAATCTGTTATATACAGTGCAAGTGAATGTAATGGCAGAAGAGGTAGGATGTGTTGGATAATATAAATAGACTAAACTGTGAATTGCACATAATTATTGCTCAATGGGGCAGTTTTAACTGTTCATGAGATGATAGCCTGAGGGACAAAACTGTTCCTGTGTCTGACGGTTCTGGTGCTCAGTGCTCTGTAGCGTCGGCCAGAAGGCAACAGTTCAAAAAGGTAGTGGGCAGGGTGAGTGGGGTCCTGAGGGATTTTTCCAGCCTGTTTCCTCACTCTGGACGTGTACAGTTCTTGAAGGGAGCGCAGGGGGCAACCAATAATCCTCTCATCAGTCCAAACTGTCCTTTGTAATCTTCTGATATCCAATTTCGTAGCTGGACCAAACCATACAGATATTGAAGTGCAGAGGACAGACTCAGTGACTGGTGAGTAGAACTGTATCAGCAGCGCCTGTGGCAGGTTGAACTTCCTCAACTGGTGAAGGAAGTACAACCTCTGCTGGGCCTTTTTCACAATGGAGTCACAGTGCTGTTTAGAATGGTGAGGGGGTCAGTGTTGGGGTGTTCCTCCTAAAGTCCAAAATCATCTCCACCGTTTTGAGCGTGTTCAGCTCCAGGTTGCTTTGACTACACCAGTGAGCCAGTCATTCAACCTCCCTTCTGTATACAGACTCTTCGTCATCTTGGATGACATTCCGGGTGGCGGAAGACAAATCTCAGTTCCCTCCACATCTGAGATCGTCAATCGGCTCATCTTATCACGTGGCTTGTTAAGTGTGTTACCGTGGAGACGTAGTGCGCGACGTAGTGTTGTACTGATTCCTGAATCTACCCTTTCAAAAATGTAATTGATCATACTGTTAAATTAAACAGGATTGATAGCACTCCCCTGAGGTGTTACATTTTCTACATTTACCATCTGGGACTGCCACCAGTACCTCTTTCATTGCTAAGGCCTTCTTTACATCCGTTTCCAGCTTTATGAATGCATCCAAAGTAGATCGTCCAGGACTAAATCATACAGAGAGGATGCTGTTAAGCCATTACATACATATATAATATAGACGGTTAACTATAATTGTTTACATCAGTTTGCATAGATTAAATTGAGGGCATTCGTTCTATAATTCCCTGCTACTGCAATAGGTTTGGCAATAGGAATTATAGCAGCTTGTTTCCAGGTCCTAGACAACTGTCCTTTTAACCACAACTTATTAAAAAGATCAAGTACTGCTTCAAGCACCACTTCATCTACATGTTTAAGCATGATATAACAAATCCTATCATCTTAGGGGCAGTATGTTTAACCCGCATCAGTAATCTTTTTAGTTCCCACATTTCAAAAGTGGCATCTAAATCTGTCTTGACTTTTTGACTATATAACTCTTGATGCTGCTCTAAAATTCCCTTCCTTTCTTTCCTGCACTCTTCATCTAAATTATTAAAACTGTGTGCCCTTTGAAACCTGCAGAACAACAGTTCTGCTTTTCCTTTTTCAGTCACTGCCACTCTCCAATCTCCTATTAATACTGGGATATTGATAGATCGTTAAATTCCAATTATCCTCTTTAAAACACGCCACACTTCTAGCTGTGTCTCCCTTCCTGTTGAAGAGCAAAATGTTTGCCAATATTTCCTTTTATCTTGTTTAATAACCTTCCTGACCTGTGCTTATTTCCTTTGACAAATTAGTATGACTTGTTACTGGTAGTCTTGTTCTCCTTGCGCCTCATTTCTGTTTTTTAACTGCATTAGAACATTCATCATTTCACCAAGGAACCACCTTCCTCTTATCCTTGCCCTTTGATTTAGGAATGGACTCTCACTCCCTATTGTTGACTGATCTGGAACATCCCACTGACACTTTAATGCCATTGACCCTGGTACTAAAGTGAGATCGGTGATGATCTGGGGGTGCTTCAGCAAGGCTTGAATTGGGCAGATTCTTCTTCGTGTTGGACGCATGAATCAAGCCACGTAAAAGGATATTCTGTAAGAAACATTCCTTCCTTCTGCTCTGACAATGTTCCCCAACTCTGAGGATTGGTGTTTCCAGCAGGACAATGCTCCATGTCACACAGCCAAGTCAATCAATGTGTGGATGGAGAACCACCGAATCAAGACCCTGTCATGGCCAGCCCAATCTCCAGACCTGAACCCCATTGAAAACCTCTGGAATGTGACCAAGAGGAAGATGGATGACCACAAGCCAACAAACAAAGCCGAGCTGCTTGAATTTTTGCACCAGGAGTGGCATAAAGTCCCTCAACAGCAATGTGAAAGACTGGTAGAGAGCATGCAAGACACAAGCTGTGATTGAAAACCAGGGTTATTCCACCAAATATTGATTTCTGAACTCTTCCTAAGTTAAAACATTAGTATTGTCTTGTTTAAAAAGGAATATGAACTCTGAAATATGAGGTCTGAAAACGTTTTTATTTTGACCAATTGTCATTTTCTGCAAACAAATGCTCTAAATGACAATATTATTATTTGGAATTTGGGAAAAATGTTGCCAGTACTTTTTTATAATATAACAAAAATGATAATTTAACTCAAACACATACATATAAATAGGAAATTCAGAGAAAATGATAAGTTTGCAATGGTCCCTTACTTTTTTCAGGAGCTGCATATACACACACACACACACACACACACACACACACACACACACACACACACACACACACACACACACAGCCACACAAACACAAACACAGATACACAGACACACACACACAGACACGCACAGGCGGCCAAAAGTTTGAAATAATGTACAGATTTTGCTGTTTCGGAAGGAAATTGGTAATTTCATTCACCAAAGTGACATTGAACCGACCACAAAGTATAGTCAGGACATTACTGATTTAAAAAGAACACAATCACTATTTTAAAAAAGTCATTTTTGATCAAATCTAGACAGCAGCATCACTCCAACACCTCATCCTTGAGTAACCATGCTAAATTGCTAATATGGTACTAGAAAAACTCTTGCCATTATATCAAACAGAGTTGAAAGCTATTTGGTTTGTTAAATTAAGATTAACATTGTCTTTGTTTTTTTAGTTGTCACAGTATGCAATAGACTGGCATTTCTTATGGTCAAAATTAGGTCAAAAATGGCAAAAAACAGCTTTCTCTAGAAACTTGTCAGTCAATCATTGTTTTGAGGAATGAAGGCTTACACTACAGTCTTCAAAGACAAAGGACATCTGGCTCTAACAAGGACAGAAAGAGATGTGGAAGACCAGATGTACAACTAAACAAGAGGATAAGTACATCAGAGACTCCAGAAATAGATGCCTCACATGTCCTCAGCTGACAGCTTCATCGAATTCTACCCGCTCAACACCAGTTTCATGTACAACAGTAAAGAGAAGACTCAGGGGAGCAGGCATTATGGGAAGAATTGGAAAGAAACAGAGCATGAATTTGACCAAATATCTCTGAGTTCTTGTGTGTTATATCCAGTTGTTCCTGTATAATCTTGCCTGCCCAAATTTCCAGTAAACACTGCACCTATGCCGTAGACCAATGTGATCCCTTTGCCCAGTCACATCATTGAGGTCATGTTTCGAGTTCCGCGCTCGGTCATGGTTAGTGATCACACTAGATGCGTGCCTGAGCCAACTGAACCATGCCTCACCTCTTCAAGCGAGCCAAGGCACAGTTCATCATACTGAGCCCGGGCACTGGAAGGAGAAATCACAGTAGTCAAACGAACTGGACATTGGGGGTCAAACGTGCTCGGACATGGTACAGATTGCCTAGTGTGAGTACACCCTTAAGGTGCGTACACACTGCCAGCGACATCGCGCACGACAGCGACTCAATACCATTCATTTTCAACGAGCTGTCACGACCGTTGGCACTAGATGTGGGCGTGTCCAGCGACGTGACAAAGTTGAGAAAAGTTCAACTTTGGAGCGACTAACGGAAGCGACAGCCAATAGGAGAGACGACAGGAGAGCTCACGTGATCCTTCTCTCTCTCTCAGCTCCTGCAGTAACGGAAAGATGGATGAAAGGCTAATTCTTGCTGTTAGAAATTTTCCAGTGCTCTATGATATGTCTCTTCCCACGTACAAGGACATTTTTAAGAAAAATACTGCGTGGAAAGGTGTATCTGAGATCGCGGGGATTTTATGGACCCAGACAGACCGGCATTTGCATTTCCGCCGCAGATAAACCAGCCGCTCTGGCAAACAGCACGCCTTGTTTCTCATTCATCTTTGATGTAAAGCATTTTATGTACCGATTCCATTTATATTTAGTCTTTTCCCACCAAAATGTTTGTTTTTAGTGGCAAGAAAAGAGATTTGCTGTCAACAGCAATGGAATGGCATCCGTGAATGTCATTTATAAACGTTACTAGGCAACCAGTAGTGGGAACACCCACTAGCGACTTCACCGCCAGCCACTGGTGACCTGGCAGTGTGTACGCACCTTTAGATCGGACGATTCCTATCTTGAGTAAACCTAAATCTCACATTATTTATCAGGAACTTTGCTCACTTGACAACTCTTTTTTACACGAACCATTAGACTACTTAAATGGGTGAAGCTCCTTCCACATTGGGGCACTGGATCGGTTTCACTCCACTGTGAACTCTCTGGTGTCTTTTCAATTGTCCTGACTGAACGAAACTTTTGTCACAATGTGAGCACTTGTAAGGTTTTTCTCCAGTATGAACTCTTTGGTGCGTTTTCAAGTGGCCAGCTGTAGTGAAGCCCTTTCCACAGTCAGAGCACACATGATCTTTAACACCAGTGTGTGTTTTCTCATGAACTTTCAAAATGCCCGAAGATGAAAAACTCTTTCCACAGGAACACAAGTATGGCCTTGCATGAACATTCAGATGTTTTCTTAGAACTGATGCTGAAATAAAACTTTCACCACACTGATCACAGTGAAAAGGCTTTAGACCAGAGTGAGAGAGTAGATGATTTCTGAAAGTGGGTGCCCATTTAAAACTCTTGCCACACTCAGGGCATGTAAAAGGTTTTTCTCCAGTGTGAGTTCGTGTGTGGTTTTTTAGAGCATCTTTATGTGCAAAACTTTTTCCACACTGAGTACATGTGAAAGGTTTCTCTCCAGTGTGAATTCTCAAGTGTGTTTTAAGATGTACTTTACGTGTAAAACTCTTTCCACACTGAGAGCAGGTGAAAGAGTTTTTGTCCTCTGTTGTTTGAGTTTGGTTTTGTGTTTCTCCACTTAAGAAATGACGAGGCTTCTGATCCTGATGTTCCTCCACCACTTCATTCAGTTCTTGGCTTTCTTCTTTCACTTTTATGATGTCTAAAAAATTAACATATTAAATCAGTACAAATCAAATCAGGACAGAATGTGAATCAGACGTCAAATATAAATTTGTGGTGATTCTAAAAATGTAAACAACTGACGTATGTCCATTTAGATGCATTGTTCTGTGTTATTTGTATATTTTCTAACTTTAGCATCAAAATCTGGTGAACTGCATGAAGTTTTGTTACATGAATGTTACTCAGCAGTAAATAATGAAGGATCAAGAATGGACACCAACCTATTTGTTCCTCAGTATCTTCATGTTTTATGTTGTATGGCTCTAGATAACTCATGTCTTCTTTCTCCTCTTTAACAAACTCCATCTTTTCCATATTATATCACACAGATTTCAGTTGTTACACCTGGAGATCTTCCTGCTGGTCTGAAGAACTTCTCTTGTAGGATGATGGGAATATTCACAGTATTTATTGGTGAATTGTTGTGGGAGTGGCTTCAATGCTGTGATGTTTGGAGGCCCAAAGAACCAGATCTGCACAAATGAAAAATATAGTAATAAATAAAATAAATATTTTTATTCCAATTAATACCTTTTACTGTTCATTTAATATTCTTAAAATGTATTTATTTGTTTATATGCTGTTTGTATATTATTATTTATTCTCATTTAATATGTACATTTAAAATATATACACCAATCAGCGACAAGATTAAAACCACCTGCCTAATACTGTACCGCCAAAACAGCACCAACCTGCATCTCAGAACAGCCTTCTGTCCATAGACTTTGTCAAGTTCGAACCAGTCTGGTCATTGTCTGTTGACCTCTCTCATCAACAACGCGTTTCCGTCTACAGAACTGCCGCTCACTGATGTTTTTTTGTTTTTGGCACCATTCTGAGTAAATTCTAGAGACTGTTGTGTGTGAAAATCCCAGGAGATCAACAGTTACAGAAATACTCAAACCAGCCCGTCTGGCACCAACAATCACACATGCAATTATCTAATCATCCAATCGTGTGGCAGCAGTGCAGTGCATAAAATCATTAATATATGGGCCAGGAGATTCAGTTAATGTTCACATCAACCACCAGAATGGGGGGAAAATTTGATCTCAGTGATTTGGACAGTGGCATGATTGTTGGTGCCAGATGCAAATAAATCTATTTTGCAATTAAATGCAAAATAAATTGTTTCTATAATCATAATCAACAACCTAAAATAAATAGCTTTATATATTCCCATAATTTTTTTTCAACCCAATTTGGATTGCCCAATTCCCAATGCGCTCTAAGTCCTCGTGGTGGCGTATTTCAGTTGCCTCTGAGACCGTCAACCTGGGAGGTAGTCAACATCTTTACTCGCTG